>NW_019384993.1:145877-147182 GCF_000671375.1 Centruroides sculpturatus | reverse complement strand
CTATAAGATATAGATACGTTCCAATTTATTAGGAATCCGATTTCTTACAAGTCGTTCCAATCACAGCCCGACACGTGTCAAGTTTACGGACTACGGCTGATTGAAAGGTTTTCTTCCATAAAATTAATCGATTCTACACTAATCCGACTCAACATTTCCAAAATACGTATATTTTTTCGTAGTTTTATAGGAATCGTAATTATAGGGACCGTAATTATAGGGGGGTCGACTGTATTATTTAAAAATATCAAAAGCGCTCAGCAAGTAAATAAAGAGAAACAAAACACTTTTTTTGCCGAGAAATAAACATAATTTTAAACAACAAACGTTTTCAGCCTAATTAATAGGCGATCTTCAGGTTGAAAACTAAAATGGAACGTAAATGTTCCATGAATAGAACATAAAAATTTAATAAAAATAACATAAATCTTGAATGTATTAGTTATGGTCGGAGTTTGTAGTAAATTTTTTAACCAAATATTTCCATGCAGAAGGTAGGCTCTCGGAATCCCTCGCATTTAAACAGCTTCTCTTATCTTACTTCTGATTATATAATTTACTTCAATTAATTATGAATGAAATGCAATAAATTCACAAACATCTTAATTTAAATACAATTTCTAATTACAAAAAAGTAATTATAATTATTCTTGAAATAGATTTTACGTTATACTTTAATTATAATTTTTGTCTTTGAGTTAACTCTTAGCGAAATCACTTATATTTCAATACGTTGTTTACTTCAGAATGATGAATATAATATCATCGAAACACATGCGTGCACGATTATATAATTATTTCCGATTACACCTTTAATAAATTCTACCTACCCCAAAAATAGCGCCTTCCATATCTCTGATAACGTCTTCTTCCGATATTAAACCTTGCATCCAACAATGCATCTAAGTAGTATGCATTTGACACAAACTGGGTTATAAAAATTAATTAGTATATAACTCAATTTAAAAAAAAAAATTTTTTTGAATTAATAAAAATTTTTTGAATTATATCGATACAGTAAAGATTATATTTAATTTGTATAAGAATTACCGATGTCAGACATGATGAGTTAAGTTCTTAGTCGATGAGTGAAGTTCTCGGTAGAAAAGTTGGTTGATGAGTGAAGTTCTCAGTAGAAAGGTTGGTCGATGACTGAAGTTCTGGAAAAAATTCACCCGCTTTTATCCTCAGCTACTTCTTTGTCCTGTCTTCGAAGAGTTATTATCTAGGTCGTGGGAATGCAGCTGGTCTTTTAACTGGGGACAGCTGTGTTTTTTTGTCTTCTAACTACGGTGCATAGGCTGA
>NW_019384993.1:129895-145807 GCF_000671375.1 Centruroides sculpturatus | reverse complement strand
TACGTAAAATTAAATATGAGAAATGATTAATGTGATAAATGAATAAAATGCAATAAACAACAAAAATAGTATTAATGTAAAGCAAATTTAATATGAAATACAATAAATGAGTAATGTTGAATAAAAGTATAATTGTTTCGATACAGTTTCTAAATTCATTCGCCGAGATTATGTGATATAGGCCAATGTTAATATTGATATATATTTGAAACAAAAATTACCCAAACGTACTATGCATATTAGTTAATATCTTACAACATTCGTCTTTTTTCTACACGCATTCTTATACCCGGTATGGGGGTCAACATAACTGCGTATGAAATAACGATTTTGTCCTGAGGATCCAAAGAGTAAACTTTAAAATTACGAAGAACATTTGCCAAAACCATTTTCATTTCAATCATGGCAAGTTTACTTCCTGTAAATAAATTATTTTAATAAAATATTTTTTTTTGTTTTTGTAATTATTCACTAATCACTTACCGAGACAATTTCGTGGCCCGGCAGAAAATGCCAGAAATGCATAAGGATGAAGATTTTTATAGTTTTCAGGCAGGAAACGGTCTGCATCGAACACTTCGGGATTTTCGTAAACAGAAGGATTATGATGGATGCCATAGATGTTTATGAAAAGAGTGGAATTTGCAGGCAACACGTAATTACCTATTTCAATGACAACTGTTTAATACTTCAAGTCAATAAAAAATATAAAAAATTATTGTTGAAAAACAAATTCCAAGATATCAAAAATTACTTATTTTCATTTCCGAGGAATTTTTTCTTCCAATAAAAGGAGTTGGAGGATAGATTCTCATCGACTCCTGAGAATTGCAATATATAAAACTAATCTTTAAGTGTATTTAAAGAAATCAAGAAGTTACCTTAATTACGCATTCTAAGTACGTCATTTTCGTCAGGTCATCGATAGTAATATCCCTATTCATATCGTTTATGAAAATTTCTTGCAATTCTAGATACACTTTCTCTTGTATTTCGTGGAATCTTCCCAAAAAATAAAGAGTCCATGACATGGCGTGGGAGGTTGTATCGTAACCCTGATATTAAAATATGTTGAAAAGAAATGTAAAATTGCTTTCTATATAATTGGCATTTGTAGTAAATTAAATACTGTATAATAAAGTTGTAAAATTAGAATATGGTATGCTCGAATACCGCTTTACTTTTATATTCCTACTATACCAGTTTACAATGCACAATCACATTTCTTGCAGCGAGTAGTTCATATATTTATTCGTACTATTTACGACAAAATATCAATAGTCTGATTTGTAGAGTTTACTGTTTTCTTTAATAAGATAATAGTCTAAAAGTTGTATCCGGCGTAAGTTTCGCTTAAAACATAGAGGAAAGAAAAAAAACGCGTCATTTTACTTGTTTCGAAATACAGGCATTTATGGATGAAGTCCAAAATAAATAATATTAATAGAACCGAGGATGGTTCCAACTGTTAACTCTTGCGAAACACGTAATTATTGGAGCTTAGCCCTAATTTTAAAGAAGTGAAGTGTTAGTAATGCAGTGTACAGTACATAGCAGTGTGAGATCAGCCGGGGGTACAATCCTAAAATAGATACCACTTACACGGCGACTAGTCGGTGAGACCAGTTATCTAAGTTTCAGATCACTAGATCTGATCTTAAAGTTTACATAGGAGGGCTGTAATAATTATGTTTAATGAGGATTAAAGACGGTGAAGTCTTTATCCCACGTCAGGATTCTGACATCAGTTTATCAGTTGTTTTACACGCGGATAAACACGCGAGGGGAAATCCTATTCCGATAATAATTGAGAGACATTTCTTTATAAAATAAACAAGAATAAATTTAATAAACCATAAACAACTAAAACTAATACAAAATAATATATAAATGAGAGATAATAAATGCGAAATTCAATCTATCAGTCAAGAGAAATACGGACTTATACTATTACCGATATGAAGTCGAGAGAGAGAGCTTACAAAATCATTTAAGAACATACAACCTGATCGTTGTCTTTAAACTTCGGCTCTGTATATGAAGTACTTGTTCACTCCTAGAATTCTCTGTCTCCTTTCCTCTGGAAAAATCAACTTAACTGGGTGTATTTCTAGACTCAATCCTTCGTATATTGTATGGCTCATAGCATAGGCGTTGGCCTTTAAGAGCAAATATGTATGGAGTCCTGACTCTTCTTGGTCTGTCGATGAACTCCTCGAATTCGGTTGAACATCCTCTATATCTTCTCACCTACGACCAATTATCAGTCGAGGCTTTATCCACGTGGACGGATGGGAAGGGGATGAAATGAGGGATTTAAATTTCCCATCGAAGCAAGATGTCTAGCAGATAATGGAAAAACAGAGAATGTTCTAACTTCCCTAGAAGGAAGTAGCATCTGTTATCTATCTTTTCCCACGCTAAAACATTATTTTTCTCACCCAAACGAAAGAATATTTTGTGACAATATTTAACATTATTAAATAATTATTAATTTTAGACGCAGGGGCTATTCAGATCTCACAGCAGCATAGATGAAAATTCGACGTAAATGGAAAGAGATTACAAAAAAAGTTACTAAAATTTCTAAAAGATTCATTATAACAATTCTGTTTATAATTTTAACACAATTAACAGAATAGAATGCGATACATGCACTCCTTTGCAAACGAAACTTCAGTTCCTCAATGAAACTAAAATTGATTATCTTTTATATCCAAAGTTTCTTTCTTTGGATATAAAACAAATTTAAAAATTTAAAAATATAAAAAGACAAAATTCAAAACTGCAAATTTTTAGATGTTGAAAAATTATAAATTAATCCGAAATTACAAATATTATTTTCTTTAACAATTAATTATGAATGAAATGTAATGATTTCACAAACATCTTAAATTAAATACAATTTCTAATTACAAGAAAGTAACTATAATTATTTTTGAAATAGGTTTTACGTTAATTATAATTTTTGTCGCCAAGTTAACTGTTTGTGGAATTACTTATATTTCAATACGTTGTTTAGAAAAAAATTACTTCAAAATAATGAATATAATATCATTGAAATACATGCGTGCACGATTATATAATTATTTCCGATTACACCTTTAATAAATTATGCCTACCGCAAAAATAAAGCCTTCCATATCTCTAATAACGTCTTTTTCCGATATTAAACCTTGTTTAACATGAAGATCTAACAGGGAATCGATAAGACGTTGTTTTGCTATCCTCTTTGGTTCCTCTTCATGTCGTGCATCTTTGTTTAAGAAATGTTGCTGCTGCATTTTTTTCATAAAATTTTCTTTTTTTCTCTTGAACACCTACGCATTAAATTAAATCACTAATTACTTAAGTCAAAACAAAAATTTCATTCACAAGTTGAGTTTACCATTTCGTCGAAACGATGAATTATTTCTACGTCCCTCTTGTAATTTTTTCCTATTTTAGTCGTAAAGAAAATTGGAAAAAACCAGTACATTGGATTTGCTATCCATTCAGGTAAAATTTTCAGAATTCTAAATCATAATATAAATTTATTAATATATCAAAAGAAAATTAATGCAAATTTACAGCTTGGGTAAATAATAAAATACTGTCAACTATTAAATCTACATAAATTTTAACATTATATATCTCATGTGTGAAACAGTATAGAATTTTTTTAAGTTCAAATAATTTAAAATTTTAAAATTTAATTTAAATTCATAAATTTGTGTAATTATTTCATATCGTAATTAATTTGTTTTTGAGAAATATTAGAAATAAGTTGCTGGACTGTATATTTTTATATTGTGATTGGATGTCTAAACGTTAAGTTTTCGCTATCATAAAGACTTCTTCTATAGTAGTGAGGCAACAGAAGAAAAACACAAAGATGGATAAATACTAGTTATTTTATTATAACCACGGTATGCTTTGTGGAAAGTTGATCTGTCAAACATTTGTCGTTGATGTTACAGATTTTCTCTCACGTGTACGAAATACGTGAAGTTTAAAACGATACATTTGATAATTAAATTAATTTGAAAATCTTTCATACATATTTAATGAACACGCTTAGAACCCGATACTTCTCTCTATGTATCTTTATTACCATCAGCACGTATAGCTAAAACACTTCATTTATAATGTGCAAACTTTTAATATTCGGTTAATTGATAAATAATCAAAATTATGAAGGTTTTCCTTCTACTGAAGTTGAACATTTTAAAAATTTCATCACATATAAACTAACTTTATATTATTTAATATAAATATTACATTTGTAAATATTATTCGAAAAATGAAAAAATATATCTGGAATTGAATTTTCCATACCTGTGCATTGCGGACACATATTCTTGATCGTCTGTAGTCTGAGAATGTAGAGAAACTCCTACTGCTATGTCTACATAGAAATAAATTGATATTTATATTTTTAAATAAATTAACATGCCTCGTTTGAAAATGATATTCACTTTCGGGAAGGCAAGACAAAACAAAATAGTTTCACAAAAATATATAGTACTGTACGAAACAGGAAAGTAATCAGTTAGGTCATACAAAATTGATTATAGTCAGCTTTAGTTCTCACTACTCTCGCTAGTCACAGATAGTGTTAATAAAAATTGCAGTTACACAAGAAAGAAAGTTGTCCAGCGTGTCAGAATTTCACACGAATAAATTCGTAATTATCGTGACACGTGTAAATGGTTGAAAAGTGTTTGAATTTCTGCCCCGGTTCATTGTTAATTTCGTTAAGAGAAGTTTAATAGCTTACTTTTGTTGAAGTGACATATATATGTATATGTTACCGCTAAAGCTCGGAAACTCGTTAATCTGCAGATTACCTAGCTAATCTGCAGATTAACTAGCGTGATCCGTTAAAGTTGTGAAAATTGTTCCATTTCTCAAATTACCTAGATAATTTGCAGAGTATCTAGGTAATCCGCACATTACCTACTAGGCACTCGATAAAGTGAAAATAAGATCTTTGCCACAAATAAATGTACCACAAATAAGTGTGCTTGTCGCAGAAACCAATTGGTATGAAATTCAAAGTGTCACTAATCTTTAGACTGCACAATTGGATAACGTTACCTATGGTGGGTAAATTGGCGCCTCGTCTCTAATTCCAGCAAACAGAAGAAAGGAAACTGTGGGGGAAGCACGTTCTGTCTTAACCTAACCTATTTTAATAAATTACCATAATTATTACCAACCAAATTATTAGAATAGGTTAGGTTAGGTTTGAACGTGCGTCCCCAGTTTCCTTTCTTCTGTTTGCTGGAATCAGAGACGAGCCGCCATTTTACTCATCATAGGTAACATTAACTGCAAAATTACATCATGCGATCACCAGAAAAAGTATGATAACTTTATTATTTTTCGTCTCCGGTCCAAAAGTAGGGTATCGTTGAAGTCGTCTCGGTTTCCTCAGTTCAGATAGATACTCAAAGTCCCGAAATTCCATAGGTGGTTATCTACATAATAATTTCTCTAATTGTATTAATATTTTAAATTGTTTGGTTTTTTTGTATGTTTTTTAATTGGTTGATGATCGATTCTATCAACTAATTTGTCCATTGTTTGATTGTATTAACTTGATTCTTTAGATATCGAAAATTAAATAAAGAACATTATGTTAATTTAAGCGTACAGAAAAGTTGCTGTTGTTTCAGCAAAGATCTTATTTTCACTTTACCGAGTGCCTAGTAGGTAATTTGCAGACTACCTAGATAATCTGCACATTGCCTAGGTAATTTGAAAAATAGAACAATTTTAGCAACTTTAACGGATCACGCTAGTTAATCTGCAGATTAACGAGTTTCCGAGCTTTAGCGGTAACATATATATATTATTATTATTTTTTTTAAATTCGTTTCATACTTTTTTTTCGTGATGAGCAATAATTAAAAAAATAAATATTTCATTTAATGTTTACGTATGAACAAATTGATATTTATAATTCTTAATTAAATATTTTACATTAGACTGTAATACCTGCAATTATATCGAGAGTGCAATATTTCATCCATTCCAGAATATCGAATATTTCATTCTTTTGCAATTGTTTGAGTTTTTCCACTAAGACGTTTGAATGCTCCATAAATACATTTTGATCATCTTTCACATTCCAAAGATGAAAATGTGGAGCTAAATATTTTCTTCTTCTTCTCCAATTATCACCAGAACTTTATTTAATTAAATTTAGAAAACTGTAAACAACGATATTTGAACTAAATATCAAATAATGTATTACCTGTACAGAATACTATTTTCTCCGAGAAGTGGCTTGAAGAAATCATATGTAGAATCCTTATTAATTAAACTATTGCCTTTTAACACTTCCTAAAGAACGTAATACTGTATATTTTCATTTGTAATGAATATATTACATAACTAGGTATGTTTGATTACCTTTGCAGATTCTGGATGAAAGAAAAACATTAATTTATATCCAAATGTGTTGAGACAGGCAACTTTCTCGTTTGGAAATAGCGTAGAGAGTCCAGTCAATAAATTTATAGCATCTGGAAAAATACGAAAAATATATATGTATTTATAAACAGTCAAATTACTCAATAAAATATTATTGACATACGTATCCCGATGAATGAATTGTGGTATTGCTGGTCACGTTGAGAAAATAGAATGTTTAACAAAACTGGTAAAATGGACACGGACGGAAGATTCATTTTTAACTTCTGGGCGTTGCCTTTATTTTCGGACAGATTAATGTCTGTTATGAAAATAAATAAAAAAATTAACGAACAATTATTTATTGTGACATCGAAAAAAAGACGAGCGAAAATTTTTTATTATATTTTTAATTTATATAATTTAAAATATATGCCCTCGTCTCAAATTAGTGATTACTTGCCCCTGTACGTTATAGTTTTTCTTTAACAACAGAGTAATACCTGTCATCTATCTAATGCCTTTCAGGAGAAAATATTTGAATTAAAATAGTATGATTTCCGCTAAATGGGATGAATTTAAGCGACTTGTCACTCTGCATAAGTAATTTTTCTTTTGTTCTAAAATCCCTTTTACTTTGGGGACGACGTTTAACTTTCTGCATGTACCGGTCAAAGTTAAATTTGAAACTTCACAACCCGTCATTTTAAAAATTCTATTAACATGAAAAATTTCGTTAAAATCAGTGGAATAATTATTTATCAAGACGTGTTTCTGCACTTCTTAACTTAAGTGCTTGTCACAATAATAAGAAGATTCACAGCTTCACAGTAATATATATAGACTCTAATAGTAAATATATCGTTACAAAAACACTGTAATGTAAATGAAAAGAAAATATTAGAATAAAAAATTATTTTAATCTGGCAGATTGCCCTAGAATTTTGTAGTAGTTTGAATGCTTGGATTTGGCAATTTAAAATACTTATAATTTATTACTACTTTATTTACGTCGAATGCGCATAATAGTAATATTAGAAAATAAAAAAGAAAATGAAAACCAAATAACTGATTAGTGAGTTACAGGATTTATCAACCTGCATTCACATGTTTGGTATTCAGCAAAGTATTTGAACAAGTGTTTATTACTTGTTGAGCATACACGTATATACGAGTATCTGTCGATCATCTGCTTATAATGAAAAGTGTTTGTACGAAATCTAAAAATTCGACAATTCTGAAGCAATAATTTGTGCCGCTCCTTGTACTTATGAGCATTTCATATCTGTCAATGGAAATAACGAGCCAAAAGGTAGATAATGATGACTGGTAACACTTAAACAAAGATGAAAATTATTAAGAAACAAATGTCTAGTCTAATAATATTAATACTTTAAAAAATAAAAATATAAAAAATACTTTTACATAGATAATTCTCGAACGCTTTGCAGTTACTAAAAGAAAATCGTAAATAAAGCATTAGAAATTCAAACCGAACGTTAAAACTCAAGCAACCAGTAGCTTTCCCAGCAACATTAAGTAAAATTGAGAATATTAATGAAACTAGCCATAACAAAGATAAACGAGACGTACCGGCACTCGAAAGATGTAATTTCAATTATCAGAATCCAACGTTTATTCCTGTATTTATCTATTATTTAATATTCTTTTGTATTAAACGAAGTAAATGTGCATAACACAACCGACAAAAATGCGTTTTAAGTAATTGTAAAGATTCGATGCTAATAGATTAAAAGGAATAGCAAAACATGACTTCACTTGGTAGAGGATCGACCAATAGAATGTTAATATTTAAACATTGGGCTTATAATTTTATAAATTCTCGGTACAGTATTTAGAAATAAAACCTACAAAGAGACCAAAAACAGGTGGTCGGTTGTTCAAAAAACTTTTAAGCGTACGCAGACATTTTCTAGATTTTCTGCTAGCTTCGTGTCGCGAAAATTCCTCTCGTTGTAAATCGAGTCGATATTGCGGAATTTGGAATTGTCAAAATGATCTAAGGAATTATTGAAAGTTCAGCACTTCCGTACTGTTCATCGTGGAAACTAAGTATAAATAATTTAAATTTCATCGAAATCGGTTAGTTGGTCTTGGAGAAATTAATGATCAAATTTGGCATTTTAACATTAAACGTGTTGCTGAGTTCTACTATAGAGCTCTGTAGCGCTGCCGATTCACTTCTTTCGTGTTAAGTTAAATATATTTTAAAAATTAAAAAACAAAAAATATTAATTTTTGGCTTACCACCAAAACAACTGAAATATAAGATGCAATAAAAATGTTTTTAATGAATGATTATAGCAAACGCATGATCAACAACTGGATTAATAATAGAAAAACTAATAAACAGAAACATGAAAGCAACAATCCCACTCACGAATTTTTTAAAATTCCGTATGAACAAATTATCTTTGAAAGAATCAAATTTAAATAAAACAAATATGGTATAATTTTAATGCCCTAAAAATTCCTAGTTTGAATAGGCAGATAAACGCTCATGATAATGATAATAATTATATATGAGACCAGAGAAATGTAATTTACAAACTCGGTTTAACGAACACATATTCGTGATGAAATATAATAATAGTCGCTCGGCTATTGCTGTTCATTATAACAGTGAATGTTGCCAAATTATTACAAACACCATTAAAATTGCTAACAAAGAATCCAGTATACATAATAGAAGATGGTATGAACGTTTATGAATACTAAAAAACAAAGACAGGATGATAAATAATACACTAATACTGGTAAAAAATTACATGAAACATAGTATCTATAGTAAACATGCTGTTACGATTTTACTGTAAATAAGTTTATCATGTTATTGTTTTAAAGGTGCACTTAGTTTTTACTTCATCATTCTATTTTATTGTTTTAATGATAAAACACTTTTCAATGTCACGGTTTTAAGTGTTATTGTTTTAACAGTGTACTTTTTTTATGTATATTGTTTGCCTGTATTGCTACTTTATGTATCGTATCTACTAGCAGTTCANTTTAACCCAAACAATTATAAATTTGTGTAATTATTTCATATCGTAATTAATTTGTTTTTGAGAAATATTAGAAATAAGTTGCTGGACTGTATATTTTTATATTGTGATTGGATGTCTAAACGTTAAGTTTTCGCTATCATAAAGACTTCTTCTATAGTAGTGAGGCAACAGAAGAAAAACACAAAGATGGATAAATACTAGTTATTTTATTATAACCACGGTATGCTTTGTGGAAAGTTGATCTGTCAAACATTTGTCGTTGATGTTACAGATTTTCTCTCACGTGTACGAAATACGTGAAGTTTAAAACGATACATTTGATAATTAAATTAATTTGAAAATCTTTCATACATATTTAATGAACACGCTTAGAACCCGATACTTCTCTCTATGTATCTTTATTACCATCAGCACGTATAGCTAAAACACTTCATTTATAATGTGCAAACTTTTAATATTCGGTTAATTGATAAATAATCAAAATTATGAAGGTTTTCCTTCTACTGAAGTTGAACATTTTAAAAATTTCATCACATATAAACTAACTTTATATTATTTAATATAAATATTACATTTGTAAATATTATTCGAAAAATGAAAAAATATATCTGGAATTGAATTTTCCATACCTGTGCATTGCGGACACATATTCTTGATCGTCTGTAGTCTGAGAATGTAGAGAAACTCCTACTGCTATGTCTACATAGAAATAAATTGATATTTATATTTTTAAATAAATTAACATGCCTCGTTTGAAAATGATATTCACTTTCGGGAAGGCAAGACAAAACAAAATAGTTTCACAAAAATATATAGTACTGTACGAAACAGGAAAGTAATCAGTTAGGTCATACAAAATTGATTATAGTCAGCTTTAGTTCTCACTACTCTCGCTAGTCACAGATAGTGTTAATAAAAATTGCAGTTACACAAGAAAGAAAGTTGTCCAGCGTGTCAGAATTTCACACGAATAAATTCGTAATTATCGTGACACGTGTAAATGGTTGAAAAGTGTTTGAATTTCTGCCCCGGTTCATTGTTAATTTCGTTAAGAGAAGTTTAATAGCTTACTTTTGTTGAAGTGACATATATATGTATATGTTACCGCTAAAGCTCGGAAACTCGTTAATCTGCAGATTACCTAGCTAATCTGCAGATTAACTAGCGTGATCCGTTAAAGTTGTGAAAATTGTTCCATTTCTCAAATTACCTAGATAATTTGCAGAGTATCTAGGTAATCCGCACATTACCTACTAGGCACTCGATAAAGTGAAAATAAGATCTTTGCCACAAATAAATGTACCACAAATAAGTGTGCTTGTCGCAGAAACCAATTGGTATGAAATTCAAAGTGTCACTAATCTTTAGACTGCACAATTGGATAACGTTACCTATGGTGGGTAAATTGGCGCCTCGTCTCTAATTCCAGCAAACAGAAGAAAGGAAACTGTGGGGGAAGCACGTTCTGTCTTAACCTAACCTATTTTAATAAATTACCATAATTATTACCAACCAAATTATTAGAATAGGTTAGGTTAGGTTTGAACGTGCGTCCCCAGTTTCCTTTCTTCTGTTTGCTGGAATCAGAGACGAGCCGCCATTTTACTCATCATAGGTAACATTAACTGCAAAATTACATCATGCGATCACCAGAAAAAGTATGATAACTTTATTATTTTTCGTCTCCGGTCCAAAAGTAGGGTATCGTTGAAGTCGTCTCGGTTTCCTCAGTTCAGATAGATACTCAAAGTCCCGAAATTCCATAGGTGGTTATCTACATAATAATTTCTCTAATTGTATTAATATTTTAAATTGTTTGGTTTTTTTGTATGTTTTTTAATTGGTTGATGATCGATTCTATCAACTAATTTGTCCATTGTTTGATTGTATTAACTTGATTCTTTAGATATCGAAAATTAAATAAAGAACATTATGTTAATTTAAGCGTACAGAAAAGTTGCTGTTGTTTCAGCAAAGATCTTATTTTCACTTTACCGAGTGCCTAGTAGGTAATTTGCAGACTACCTAGATAATCTGCACATTGCCTAGGTAATTTGAAAAATAGAACAATTTTAGCAACTTTAACGGATCACGCTAGTTAATCTGCAGATTAACGAGTTTCCGAGCTTTAGCGGTAACATATATATATTATTATTATTTTTTTTAAATTCGTTTCATACTTTTTTTTCGTGATGAGCAATAATTAAAAAAATAAATATTTCATTTAATGTTTACGTATGAACAAATTGATATTTATAATTCTTAATTAAATATTTTACATTAGACTGTAATACCTGCAATTATATCGAGAGTGCAATATTTCATCCATTCCAGAATATCGAATATTTCATTCTTTTGCAATTGTTTGAGTTTTTCCACTAAGACGTTTGAATGCTCCATAAATACATTTTGATCATCTTTCACATTCCAAAGATGAAAATGTGGAGCTAAATATTTTCTTCTTCTTCTCCAATTATCACCAGAACTTTATTTAATTAAATTTAGAAAACTGTAAACAACGATATTTGAACTAAATATCAAATAATGTATTACCTGTACAGAATACTATTTTCTCCGAGAAGTGGCTTGAAGAAATCATATGTAGAATCCTTATTAATTAAACTATTGCCTTTTAACACTTCCTAAAGAACGTAATACTGTATATTTTCATTTGTAATGAATATATTACATAACTAGGTATGTTTGATTACCTTTGCAGATTCTGGATGAAAGAAAAACATTAATTTATATCCAAATGTGTTGAGACAGGCAACTTTCTCGTTTGGAAATAGCGTAGAGAGTCCAGTCAATAAATTTATAGCATCTGGAAAAATACGAAAAATATATATGTATTTATAAACAGTCAAATTACTCAATAAAATATTATTGACATACGTATCCCGATGAATGAATTGTGGTATTGCTGGTCACGTTGAGAAAATAGAATGTTTAACAAAACTGGTAAAATGGACACGGACGGAAGATTCATTTTTAACTTCTGGGCGTTGCCTTTATTTTCGGACAGATTAATGTCTGTTATGAAAATAAATAAAAAAATTAACGAACAATTATTTATTGTGACATCGAAAAAAAGACGAGCGAAAATTTTTTATTATATTTTTAATTTATATAATTTAAAATATATGCCCTCGTCTCAAATTAGTGATTACTTGCCCCTGTACGTTATAGTTTTTCTTTAACAACAGAGTAATACCTGTCATCTATCTAATGCCTTTCAGGAGAAAATATTTGAATTAAAATAGTATGATTTCCGCTAAATGGGATGAATTTAAGCGACTTGTCACTCTGCATAAGTAATTTTTCTTTTGTTCTAAAATCCCTTTTACTTTGGGGACGACGTTTAACTTTCTGCATGTACCGGTCAAAGTTAAATTTGAAACTTCACAACCCGTCATTTTAAAAATTCTATTAACATGAAAAATTTCGTTAAAATCAGTGGAATAATTATTTATCAAGACGTGTTTCTGCACTTCTTAACTTAAGTGCTTGTCACAATAATAAGAAGATTCACAGCTTCACAGTAATATATATAGACTCTAATAGTAAATATATCGTTACAAAAACACTGTAATGTAAATGAAAAGAAAATATTAGAATAAAAAATTATTTTAATCTGGCAGATTGCCCTAGAATTTTGTAGTAGTTTGAATGCTTGGATTTGGCAATTTAAAATACTTATAATTTATTACTACTTTATTTACGTCGAATGCGCATAATAGTAATATTAGAAAATAAAAAAGAAAATGAATACCAAATAACTGATTAGTGAGTTACAGGATTTATCAACCTGCATTCACATGTTTGGTATTCAGCAAAGTATTTGAACAAGTGTTTATTACTTGTTGAGCATACACGTATATACGAGTATCTGTCGATCATCTGCTTATAATGAAAAGTGTTTGTACGAAATCTAAAAATTCGACAATTCTGAAGCAATAATTTGTGCCGCTCCTTGTACTTATGAGCATTTCATATCTGTCAATGGAAATAACGAGCCAAAAGGTAGATAATGATGACTGGTAACACTTAAACAAAGATGAAAATTATTAAGAAACAAATGTCTAGTCTAATAATATTAATACTTTAAAAAATAAAAATATAAAAAATACTTTTACATAGATAATTCTCGAACGCTTTGCAGTTACTAAAAGAAAATCGTAAATAAAGCATTAGAAATTCAAACCGAACGTTAAAACTCAAGCAACCAGTAGCTTTCCCAGCAACATTAAGTAAAATTGAGAATATTAATGAAACTAGCCATAACAAAGATAAACGAGACGTACCGGCACTCGAAAGATGTAATTTCAATTATCAGAATCCAACGTTTATTCCTGTATTTATCTATTATTTAATATTCTTTTGTATTAAACGAAGTAAATGTGCATAACACAACCGACAAAAATGCGTTTTAAGTAATTGTAAAGATTCGATGCTAATAGATTAAAAGGAATAGCAAAACATGACTTCACTTGGTAGAGGATCGACCAATAGAATGTTAATATTTAAACATTGGGCTTATAATTTTATAAATTCTCGGTACAGTATTTAGAAATAAAACCTACAAAGAGACCAAAAACAGGTGGTCGGTTGTTCAAAAAACTTTTAAGCGTACGCAGACATTTTCTAGATTTTCTGCTAGCTTCGTGTCGCGAAAATTCCTCTCGTTGTAAATCGAGTCGATATTGCGGAATTTGGAATTGTCAAAATGATCTAAGGAATTATTGAAAGTTCAGCACTTCCGTACTGTTCATCGTGGAAACTAAGTATAAATAATTTAAATTTCATCGAAATCGGTTAGTTGGTCTTGGAGAAATTAATGATCAAATTTGGCATTTTAACATTAAACGTGTTGCTGAGTTCTACTATAGAGCTCTGTAGCGCTGCCGATTCACTTCTTTCGTGTTAAGTTAAATATATTTTAAAAATTAAAAAACAAAAAATATTAATTTTTGGCTTACCACCAAAACAACTGAAATATAAGATGCAATAAAAATGTTTTTAATGAATGATTATAGCAAACGCATGATCAACAACTGGATTAATAATAGAAAAACTAATAAACAGAAACATGAAAGCAACAATCCCACTCACGAATTTTTTAAAATTCCGTATGAACAAATTATCTTTGAAAGAATCAAATTTAAATAAAACAAATATGGTATAATTTTAATGCCCTAAAAATTCCTAGTTTGAATAGGCAGATAAACGCTCATGATAATGATAATAATTATATATGAGACCAGAGAAATGTAATTTACAAACTCGGTTTAACGAACACATATTCGTGATGAAATATAATAATAGTCGCTCGGCTATTGCTGTTCATTATAACAGTGAATGTTGCCAAATTATTACAAACACCATTAAAATTGCTAACAAAGAATCCAGTATACATAATAGAAGATGGTATGAACGTTTATGAATACTAAAAAACAAAGACAGGATGATAAATAATACACTAATACTGGTAAAAAATTACATGAAACATAGTATCTATAGTAAACATGCTGTTACGATTTTACTGTAAATAAGTTTATCATGTTATTGTTTTAAAGGTGCACTTAGTTTTTACTTCATCATTCTATTTTATTGTTTTAATGATAAAACACTTTTCAATGTCACGGTTTTAAGTGTTATTGTTTTAACAGTGTACTTTTTTTATGTATATTGTTTGCCTGTATTGCTACTTTATGTATCGTATCTACTACAAGTTCACAATTTTTACACGTTCTTATATGTGTCGTTCCTGCAAATCATTAACATTCTAACTACAGTAGACCCCTATACCACGGGTTTCTATAATACGATTCCTATAAGATGGCAAAAAATAGCGATAGTATCAGTAGTATAGAAATGATGCATTCTGGGGTACAAAAATTAATTAGTATATAAATTTTTGTATTATATCGAAATAAAGACCGATACAGTATAGATTATATTTTAATTTGTATAAGAATTTAATATAAAAAACCGATAACACAACATCGAAACTCGCGCCCTCTATATTACAACTTTTAAAACTTCGAGTGAGTTTTTAAAAAAACGATTTGCTCTTAAAGAAAAATATGATTGGCTGTTAGTTTTTAACGAAGATGTGATTGGTTAGTATTTTATATAAGTTACTTTTTTAAAGAGAATTAGTTTTATATTTAAGGTGTAATCATGGGGATGTACGGTTTTCTGGTTACTTACGGAGACTATAAAATATACTCATCTTCTTCAATTCTGTACCGTACTTTGGACGCTTGCGTTTCTGCGGTAAAAAATTTCTCGTTCGATGTTCCCGATAATTTTCCATTTATCCTCCGCTATTTCAAAGTCAAAGATATTTGGAAAGGAGAAGGAAAATACGGTTTTATAATTGTTGGTGAGGATGGAGGAATTAACGAAGTATGTAATGGATTATACGGTTCGTTCGAACGGTGTGCGGAAGATATGAGAGAAATATGTTTAGAAAATGATAAGA
>NW_019384993.1:123026-127135 GCF_000671375.1 Centruroides sculpturatus | reverse complement strand
GAAAAATAACTTGACCTTTGGAGACATCATTAATATAAATAATTTTTATGGCCGTTGAATAAGAAGTGTTTCTTTCACAAGAAATGTATAAAATTAGTGCTGTATTAGACTTACGGTACCTAATTTACATACTGTACAGATGATAATAAACTGAACTTACTAGCCTAAAATCTCCGTAGCGTGTTGCCAGGTGGCAGAAAGCATATATATAATTATAATAAAGTTACAATAAATTAAGTTAATATATAATTATATATACAGTACCTAATTTATATATAATTAATATATAATTATATGTACAGTACCTAATTTATATATAATACTGTACAGATGATAGTAATCTCTCCGTAATTACGGACGGCGGGAAAGTAGTTTGGCTGCCCGATGACGTTTTACGTAATTATAGGAGTTTTTACGGGTTTTTACGGATACTGTCGCAATTTTTTCGCAGTTTTATAGGAATCGTAATTATAGGGACCATAATTATAGGGGGGTCGACTGTAATTTATAAAATAGCCTATTTAGTTTTACATGTGTTATTCTGTAAGATTTTCTGAAAATTAAGTGTTTTAAATGAATCAAATTTTAATATTCGTTAAGTTAATCGAATTATAATTAAATTTAAGTTTCCGAGATTAGTTAATAATATAATTTTTCTTATCAGCATAGTACAATGATACTGTAGTTTGTATAGTTAACATTCGTAAATAAAGTTAGTCTACTGTATGCACTATAATATTAATGACATGTTTCTGTCTGTTATTTTTTCTTGTTCATTAAATAAAACTTATCGTTCATATGTTTATTTTTATAGGAAGTTATAAAGTTAATAAATACANTTATGAAAATAAATAAAAAAATTAACGAACAATTATTTATTGTGACATCGAAAAAAAGACGAGCGAAAATTTTTTATTATATTTTTAATTTATATAATTTAAAATATATGCCCTCGTCTCAAATTAGTGATTACTTGCCCCTGTACGTTATAGTTTTTCTTTAACAACAGAGTAATACCTGTCATCTATCTAATGCCTTTCAGGAGAAAATATTTGAATTAAAATAGTATGATTTCCGCTAAATGGGATGAATTTAAGCGACTTGTCACTCTGCATAAGTAATTTTTCTTTTGTTCTAAAATCCCTTTTACTTTGGGGACGACGTTTAACTTTCTGCATGTACCGGTCAAAGTTAAATTTGAAACTTCACAACCCGTCATTTTAAAAATTCTATTAACATGAAAAATTTCGTTAAAATCAGTGGAATAATTATTTATCAAGACGTGTTTCTGCACTTCTTAACTTAAGTGCTTGTCACAATAATAAGAAGATTCACAGCTTCACAGTAATATATATAGACTCTAATAGTAAATATATCGTTACAAAAACACTGTAATGTAAATGAAAAGAAAATATTAGAATAAAAAATTATTTTAATCTGGCAGATTGCCCTAGAATTTTGTAGTAGTTTGAATGCTTGGATTTGGCAATTTAAAATACTTATAATTTATTACTACTTTATTTACGTCGAATGCGCATAATAGTAATATTAGAAAATAAAAAAGAAAATGAAAACCAAATAACTGATTAGTGAGTTACAGGATTTATCAACCTGCATTCACATGTTTGGTATTCAGCAAAGTATTTGAACAAGTGTTTATTACTTGTTGAGCATACACGTATATACGAGTATCTGTCGATCATCTGCTTATAATGAAAAGTGTTTGTACGAAATCTAAAAATTCGACAATTCTGAAGCAATAATTTGTGCCGCTCCTTGTACTTATGAGCATTTCATATCTGTCAATGGAAATAACGAGCCAAAAGGTAGATAATGATGACTGGTAACACTTAAACAAAGATGAAAATTATTAAGAAACAAATGTCTAGTCTAATAATATTAATACTTTAAAAAATAAAAATATAAAAAATACTTTTACATAGATAATTCTCGAACGCTTTGCAGTTACTAAAAGAAAATCGTAAATAAAGCATTAGAAATTCAAACCGAACGTTAAAACTCAAGCAACCAGTAGCTTTCCCAGCAACATTAAGTAAAATTGAGAATATTAATGAAACTAGCCATAACAAAGATAAACGAGACGTACCGGCACTCGAAAGATGTAATTTCAATTATCAGAATCCAACGTTTATTCCTGTATTTATCTATTATTTAATATTCTTTTGTATTAAACAAAGTAAATGTGCATAACACAACCGACAAAAATGCGTTTTAAGTAATTGTAAAGATTCGATGCTAATAGATTAAAAGGAATAGCAAAACATGACTTCACTTGGTAGAGGATCGACCAATAGAATGTTAATATTTAAACATTGGGCTTATAATTTTATAAATTCTCGGTACAGTATTTAGAAATAAAACCTACAAAGAGACCAAAAACAGGTGGTCGGTTGTTCAAAAAACTTTTAAGCGTACGCAGACATTTTCTAGATTTTCTGCTAGCTTCGTGTCGCGAAAATTCCTCTCGTTGTAAATCGAGTCGATATTGCGGAATTTGGAATTGTCAAAATGATCTAAGGAATTATTGAAAGTTCAGCACTTCCGTACTGTTCATCGTGGAAACTAAGTATAAATAATTTAAATTTCATCGAAATCGGTTAGTTGGTCTTGGAGAAATTAATGATCAAATTTGGCATTTTAACATTAAACGTGTTGCTGAGTTCTACTATAGAGCTCTGTAGCGCTGCCGATTCACTTCTTTCGTGTTAAGTTAAATATATTTTAAAAATTAAAAAACAAAAAATATTAATTTTTGGCTTACCACCAAAACAACTGAAATATAAGATGCAATAAAAATGTTTTTAATGAATGATTATAGCAAACGCATGATCAACAACTGGATTAATAATAGAAAAACTAATAAACAGAAACATGAAAGCAACAATCCCACTCACGAATTTTTTAAAATTCCGTATGAACAAATTATCTTTGAAAGAATCAAATTTAAATAAAACAAATATGGTATAATTTTAATGCCCTAAAAATTCCTAGTTTGAATAGGCAGATAAACGCTCATGATAATGATAATAATTATATATGAGACCAGAGAAATGTAATTTACAAACTCGGTTTAACGAACACATATTCGTGATGAAATATAATAATAGTCGCTCGGCTATTGCTGTTCATTATAACAGTGAATGTTGCCAAATTATTACAAACACCATTAAAATTGCTAACAAAGAATCCAGTATACATAATAGAAGATGGTATGAACGTTTATGAATACTAAAAAACAAAGACAGGATGATAAATAATACACTAATACTGGTAAAAAATTACATGAAACATAGTATCTATAGTAAACATGCTGTTACGATTTTACTGTAAATAAGTTTATCATGTTATTGTTTTAAAGGTGCACTTAGTTTTTACTTCATCATTCTATTTTATTGTTTTAATGATAAAACACTTTTCAATGTCACGGTTTTAAGTGTTATTGTTTTAACAGTGTACTTTTTTTATGTATATTGTTTGCCTGTATTGCTACTTTATGTATCGTATCTACTACAAGTTCACAATTTTTACACGTTCTTATATGTGTCGTTCCTGCAAATCATTAACATTCTAACTACAGTAGACCCCTATACCACGGGTTTCTATAATACGATTCCTATAAGATGGCGAAAAAATTGCGATAGTATCAGTAGTATAGAAATGATGCATTCTGGGGTACAAAAATTAATTAGTATATAAATTTTTGTATTATATCGAAATAAAGACCGATACAGTATAGATTATATTTTAATTTGTATAAGAATTTAATATAAAAAACCGATAACACAACATCGAAACTCGCGCCCTCTATATTACAACTTTTAAAACTTCGAGTGAGTTTTTAAAAAAACGATTTGCTCTTAAAGAAAAATATGATTGGCTGTTAGTTTTTAACGAAGATGTGATTGGTTAGTATTTTATATAAGTTACTTTTTTAAAGAGAATTAGTTTTATATTTAAGCTGTAATCATGGGGATGTACGGTTTTCTGGTTACTTACGGAGACTATAAAATATACTCATCTTCTTCAATTCTGTACCGTACTTTGGACGCTTGCGTTTCCGCGGTAAAAAATTTCTCGTTTGATGTTCC
>NW_019384993.1:113150-115733 GCF_000671375.1 Centruroides sculpturatus | reverse complement strand
GGACGTCATGGAATTTAAAACAAACATTTGAGTAGGAACACTATATGCATGAAATTTGAAAAGTCAAACTTCCTTATAAAATTTTAAATTGATTAAATTTACATACTTGACAGACTATTTCAAAATTGAAAAGAATGCACTTCAAGACAAGGAAGGTGTTTCATGTAAGAGAAAAAATTTATTTGAAATATTGTAAGTGTCAGAAATATTTGCAGTGAACATAGGACAATAATATGTTCAACTGTCAGTTATGTGTTTACTATTTATTAGATTAATTATCTGATGTTTGCCACACTTATTAAAAACGAAAACTAAATAAAAAATGTTTTTATGATAATTTGTTTGAATTTTCAGTTATCTCAAGATTCCTGTTTTTAAAATAAAAATAAATGATTTATAATACACAAATAATATAATTAACATTTTATTTAAAAATCATAAAATAGTAAAATTATTCATTTAATCAGTTTTTTTTAACTATATTTAATATATCTTTTAAAATCTTTAATTTTTTAATTTTCCTCTAATTTCTTCCACTTTTTTTCCTCTGATTCTTTCTGGTTTTTCATATAATTTAAAAACCACTCTGGGGGCTCAGATGATAATTTTTATTTCTTTCGTGGTGATGATGAGGACGACGATGGAGGAGAAGGAGGTGGTGGTGATGAAAGTGGCGGTGCTGGTACTGCTCTTTTTTTCAAAAGTTGAAGCTAACAGTGTTTCAGGAGGAGGACTAACGTTGGCTTTTAAACCAAAGACGTGATCGAAATCTTCATGGAATTCCCAAAAAAGAAGGCGACCACTTCCAGATTTTCTCATCTGGTCTTTCCTCCTCCTATAAGTTAATATCAAATTTCGCCACTTCCAATCGCATTCCACTGCTCCTACGTTGACACCTTCTTTTTTTCAACTTTACACTGGCATCTCCCCATAGTTTGACTTTTTTACCATTCGGCTTCTCAAATAGTGAGTCAATTTCTTGCCGAATTTCAATAAGATTTTTACCGAAAGTGATGTCCAAACATTTTCCTATGAAAAATGAAGTTTTATCAGCATATTTAAGTGTAAATTTTATAAAACAATTTTAAACATTACTGTTACTAAGTAAAAAGGCTACTTAGACATGGTATTCAATAACAAAAATATAAAGAATGTATTAGTTTTATTTAAAACTAGCTACAAGGACCCGCTTCGCTGGGTTTTTATTTGTTTGTACATTTGTATGTAATATAGATTTTTTATATATAAAAGGCTGTTTATCTAAGTAATCTAGAATGTAGCTGCAAGGACCCGCTTCGCTGGGTTTTTATTTGTGGGCAAAAAGTAACGATAGTGAAGATTTAAGGTTATAGCCAATTTTACCCGTTTTCACAGAATGCAAGAATTAGGTCCCCCCTTTCCAGACTAATTAGAGACTTGGTCCCGATTCTATTTCTGAACGTCTCCTGTTCACGTCCAGTCAAACGAACTATTTTCAACGTTTCTGGAACGTTTACAATCGTTTTATAATCGAACCAATATTCGAATTTTATGTTCGAATTCAAATTCGAATATTGTTCGAACAAATTTGAACAAATTCGTACATTGTTCGAGTTGAATTCGTACAAATTCGAACATAACATTCAAAATAGAAAACCACTTTCAGCCCCATATCTCCGGCACCCTTATAGCTATCGAGACGCAATCCCATAGTGCACGAATGGAGACTTGGGGCTACCACCACATACAAACAGCATTCATGTGCGATGTGTAGTTTTTGCGCAAATGTGAAATATAGGGACACACACGTCCATTTATATATATATATAATTAAATACTTACAGAATCTGATTTGTTTTCTTTGTTATTTGTTAAAACTGAGGCTGTACTAGTATTTAAATCTGCAATTTAAAATAATACGATTACTTTTTTCATCTATCCATCTTATAAGTTTTACTTAAACATATATGTATGTCTGATATTCTGAGACAACTACTTAAACTATTTCATTTACATTTAAAAAAATAGATTATATAATTTTAAGAAATATCTATTAAATTATCTTACTTTTATTTTTTGTGCTTTCATGGCTGGGAAATATTAATTTAAAATACTCTTCTTTAAAGGCATTGTCTGGAAAATATATAAATTATAATCAAATCTCACAATATATGAAATCATATATAATTGAATAATTTTCAATTATTCTCTATTCAATCTTCACATTTAAGTATTAAATATAACATAATAATTAATATATTACATATAATTGAATTATATAAAAACAATTGATAACAGCTATACTTTAATAATTCGAAAGTACATTTAATCTGTAAATTTACCTGTTGTTAATCTTTCCATAACATTCTTGTCGACAATTACCTCGACTTTTTTGTTATCGCTGCTGGTTAATACCACATTATACATGCATGCGTCCATTGTGCTTTAAACGTGTAGCGAACGTAAAAGCTGCTTTATCTTCGCTGCAGCGACCTCTTGCAGCAAACGTTTAGAAACGGTTCGCTACATTGCAGCGCTGCATTTAGAAACGGGTTTCAGAGAGTTCGCTGTAAAGCGCTTCTCGAGCGCTGCATAAAGAAACGC
>NW_019384993.1:32760-112582 GCF_000671375.1 Centruroides sculpturatus | reverse complement strand
TTATGCAACGGCCATAAAAATTATTTATATTAATGACGTCTCCAAAGTTCAACGAAGATTTCGCAGAAAAATAACTTATCAGAAATCGCCCGCCGTTTGGTGCGTTGCTCTGCAAAGAAAACAAGCTTGAGCAATGGCGACGTCGAACGGTTCACACTCGGTAAGTAATCCTACAAATTTTAGTTTATAGCATATTTTATACGGATTATTCCCAAAAAATTATACATATTTTGGAAATGTTGAGTCGAATTAGTCTAGAATCGATTAATTTTATGGAAGAAAACCTTTCAAACAGCCGTAGTCCGTAAACTTCACACGTGTCGGGCTGTGATTGGAAAGGACTCGTACAAAATTGATTCATAAAGAACGGAAAGTATCTTCCGTATTATACGGGGGTCGACTGTATTCCTATAGCAAACACCTGTAAATTTATAATTATCATCCGCATGTTATCAATCGTCACTATGGTTATGAGAAGCACAGAAATGTTGCTTCTCATAATCATAAGAAGCAACATTTTTGTTCTTCTCATTACAATGTAAGTTAAAAATTTTTACAAATTTTGTAACATTTCAAAAATTTTATGTTAACTTGTATGCATTATTTCTTAAACAGTTACATCACAAAGAGTTGAAAAGAGACACGAAGTCCGAAATGCATACTCTAAAATATAAAAATGTGATTTTCTAAAGATCGTCCAGTTTCTAATTGATGGTGTAATAAGTCTAGCGGAAAAGAAGAGCCGTCATACAGCTCGTAAAATTGAACATAAAATTAAACAAAAAGCGTATTACGGAGGTAGATTGATGCTATTATATTTTCGTAGTTAAGGGACAATGAAGTGGGGAGATAAAGGTGGTCATGTGTATTTTCATCAGGGTCGAGCTTAATGACGATTTTACTGGTTATTAGTGTATTAGTATTTTAAAAATTTTTATAACACTTTTGTGACTTTTGAAATATAACATTTCCGAATTTTATAACAGCTAAAAATATAAACTTTTAAAAATAAAATATGATAACACATAGCGCCTCCAAACGCCTCCAGAAATGATAAGCAATTAGTTGCTGGATTCCACCATCTTCACCGCCAAGGGCTATACCATTATTCAGGCCACCACATATGTTACCGATAGACCTACCAGTGCCGTTTTTTGCACAGATTCCAAATCCATCCTCTCCGCCGTAAACAACTGCAATGACAAATCCCCTACTATCACCCGCAGCATTTATAACAAACTACACAACAGTACATCCACGAAAAGCACATAAACTTTATCTGGACTCTCGCCCACCTTAGTATCGACGTCAACGACAAAGCAGACGACTTCGCTAATAGCAAGCTCCCAAACACCAATTTTATATCGAAGATCTCCAAACTATCAATAACTCCGATCACCAACACAACATGGAAAACATCTGAAGCCACTACCAAAACCACAATAACTTTCATTACTTTAACGACGGCTCATATACCGGCATATCCACCATTTTCGTTCGTTATATTAACGTTTTAATCAACCGCGCAAGGACCAACTCATTACTTACAAATTACTTTCTTTACAACCGAAAAATAAAAAGTAACGATAAATGAAGTTACTGCCCCAACCAGATCTGTATCAATATAAATAAACCAATAACGATACGTTTTATTCCTAAGATAAAAAATTTAGTAATACTTCAAAAATAATAATATAAATATACTTTTCATTTAGATTTGTCTCAGATTCATTGAAAGTATTAAAAATAATTGTCAACGGAGCATTAGAAATTATAATTTTAAAAAGAAAAAGTTCACATTTAAATTCGTTTCCTCGTTTTAATGTAAATGTATGAAAAACAAAGAAAAATTAACTTAACCGAAGACTGTTACAAACATTTACTTACCTGTAAATGCAGACGAGGACGAATAATTTTTCTGCTGTTTTCTTCTGTTTCTCCATTTCTTTCCTAGTAAATATATCACTAGAAGAGATATAATAAGCAAACTTAAAAGAATTTGGAAAGTCAACAGAAACATGGTTAATACTCTTCTTCCTCTGCACTTACTAGTGTACGTAATAAGTTTATACGTATATATATATATCTGCAAAATAATAACGCTGGAAAAATGCCAATAATAGTCAGGTTTTCTGACGCGTATTCGACACTCGCCAAGTTTTGACGTCAAAATCGCCACGCAGTAAAAATTGGAAGCGCTGTCAGGATTTTGTTATAGCGAATATATAATTTAACCGAGGATTTGAAATATTTACAAAATGTTTATTTTAAAAAGTAATCATAATCTAAGAATCCTTTTCTACGAGTTATATAATTACAAAATATTATTTCAAATGTAGTGAGGTTTATTGTTATTTGACATGAAAACGATACTTACTACACACCCGCGACACACCGAGTATGGTTGATTGGGAGCATGATGTTCAATAAGCGGTCAAACCCGGTACACATTTCTTGTGCTCTGATGGAAAACCAGTTTGTGCGACGAATTGGGGGAAAATAAATGCAAGCTACATCTGACACGGTGTTTCGGCAACACATTTTTTGATTACACGTGGCACCGCGAACTTTCCTTAGTGCGAATGAATGATAATATTCGTTGAAACAATCAGAGAAATAACATTGTCCTGTCTCTTACAAGGTTCACTGGATTAACGAGATAGATTAGGTATTTGCGATTATAACTCATTTAAATTAAAGAAATGTTCTCTTAACTGATAAACCTTTTATAAAATATGGAGTACATGTTTAGGATACTGCATCCGAGTACGCAGTTAACAAAGCGCAAGTAGAACAAAATTGATTCATTCGAGCCATTCATATCCTACATTTCAGAGATTGAGAATATTATCAACTTTATATAACTGATAGATTTTTGTAGCATATACAGTATATAAGACGAGTTTTTCTGGCGAGACACAAATTCGTTAACCGTAATAAAAATAAGGCCGAGAGTTTACTAGCTTAAAAACGGGCGTAAAAACCTTTGCCATAAAAACTATTAATCACGTGACCTATTTGCGTTTGCATCTGGATTGCCGTAGATGTCCCACTTGCGAAGTTTTTACGGCGACGGTACCATCGAAGTTACTGTTGTATACGTGATATATTGATATAAAAACAATGATTATATTCCACCAGTTTTTTCTGTACTATAATTACAAATGTATTAGTAAAAATAATATTTTTAATTTAATATATTAACTTTTATTATGGTATTATTAAAATGATATACAGCACTTATAAGCTTAGCCTAAATACCACTAAATTGAAGGATTTTCATTTGGCCGTCCCATATCGCGTGTTTTAGGCATCCGTTATTATTATAATCGGAACACCTTTTGTCGTAGATACATGAATACTTTCGGATGTTCCGATAAAACTTTCCAGATCTAATCTAGAGTAGCCACGACAGAACATACACAAAAGCTCTTTTTTCGTCATTTTCGCGCCGTATTGCAATGACCTAGATTTCACTGACTTCTGTTTGCTGGATGGTACCGTTTTACGGCTGAATTCTCACCGAAAGAAGAAAACTGCTCAACTCGCTTCTGCGCTGTTTTTACGACCTGCTCGGGCATAAAATATCATGATCACGACATTAAAAGCTTTTACGGCGATTGATTTTACGCCCGATTTTACGCTAGTGGAGTATCGGCCTTACTTTTCCCTTGTAGCCAAATTTATGGTGAGGAGATCATCCTCGATATTCCAAATCAGGGCATATTAAACTATGCATCGCAACCCTAATTGGGATGGCAAAGCGAAATGCTAGAGTTGCGAAAATTAAATTTAAACAGTCGAATTTGAAGCAACACTATCGAGTTTTTCATTTTCCTTAATTAAAACTCTTAACATTTTCTGTACAGCTAAGTTATAAAATCACAATACGAGTCAAATCGCCTAATAAATTCTATTCAGATATTAAAAAAATACAACAAAGCGCATAGTAATTGCGGGAACGCTTTGTAATTCGGGGTATTATTTATTTAACAAAGGCAAATACGTAAATTCATGTTCCACGCAAACGCACCAGAAATATGTGAGAACCGTGGGGGTGTAGATCCGTGAGCTCAACTCTGCTCTGTCAGGGGATGGCTTATGATTTAACGGAAACACGCAAATCGTTCAATGGCTGTTTCCGGCCAGGAACTAACACCAGTTAAGATAATTACACGCGTCCTTTCTCGAGATTCGTAACACTATCGTAGGTCTCGTTAAACACTTGACGGGGGATAGATATCCGTTCTACGAAATAATAGACAGGTTATGACAAAAAACAAATTTAATTATCAAACGTAAAACTAGGATACAAAGTTATAACTAAATATGGCAATATCGCGTTGCAAGTTATAAAGATCTATAGAAAACGGCAGATACACGTTATACTCTACTTAACCTAACCTAAAAATCCCGAGAGAGAGTGTTTACATTTAGACCAAAATACCTCTGATAAATACTCGTATCCAACGTTGTCGTGACGATCGTGGACTGTGAAGGTTGTCGGGGAAGGTGCCGGCGATCAGGTCTCGAGAGGTGCATGGAGCGAGGTTCGAATATAGATTTAGCAGAAAGACTTTCCTTCGACGATCGCTGATGACTTGTGGATAATCGCCCGAGGTGCGGGTACGACTCCTTTTTATACACGTCTCGGAGGGGGAACTATCGGGGAAAGTTCTGATGCATTCTATCTAAGTTCGATTTGCGCCGGGTGTTGTTTATGTTAATGTCAGAAATCGAACGGTTTGACAAATTTGTTATCTCTTTCTATGCTACATGGTTACTCCTTTCATGTCATAAAATTGATAAATCTGTCAAACATATTAAATTAATTGCTGGTAGTAACTAAGGTCAGTGTTTGTGTTACAACTAGGGTTGCCACCTGTTCGGGTTTGACCCAAAGACTCCGGGATTTAGTAAGTTATCTCTGGGCTCTGGGGTTAATCATTATTTCTCCGGGTTGTGCAAGTTGAAATGAATATGTACAAAATTATATGCAAACCGTTGCATATATTTCTTCCCCTGTGTACCGAATTACTGGTGTGGTAGTCGTTGACTTAAAGACAGTAGCGTAGCGTAGGGGGGCGGCAGGGGAGTCCAATTGAAATGAGCACAGAATAGTGTTACCATCCGACTCGCCGTCTGAGGATATCGTGCGTAACCTGGCGATTTTTTTTGTTTGTACTGTTCATTCGTAATCATATACACTTCTAATATCCAATAGAGCTAGGTCACTTGCGTTACTCCAATTCAAGTCTTTCTAGTCGCTAACTGTAACTGATTTAGAACCAGCATGCACTACAAATTAATCTTCGCATTGCAAAATGATACACGCATGCGTCAGAAACTTCTGTTCGAACAAACCTCACCTGCCGTCCGGGTCAGCGATTTTAAAAAGGTGGCAACCCTGGTTACAACCTTAGTAATAATTGTTAAATTGGGAAGATATGCGTTCGGTCTTCTCTACTAAGAAATCGGAAGAAATATGATGTGTGTGGGTTTTTCGTAGTTGTTTAAATAATTAATGGGTTTTAATGTACTTTTCGTTTAATACTTGTTGATTTTTTTCTGTTTTTGTTTTTGATTTACATTTAGATACTTGAAAAAATCGTAATTATCACAGTGTTTCTTTATCTGTATATATATGAACGTGTGTGTCGTTATATTTCACTTTTCAGCCAAAACTACACATTGCACATGAATGGTGTTTGTATGTAATAGTAGCTTCAAGTGCACTATGCACTATGCCCATTCGTGCACTATGATGGTTGCGTCTCGATAGCTATAAGGGTGCGGGAGATATGGAGTTTAAAGTGGTTGAAAGTGGACGATTTTCTATTTCGACTTTTAAAATTTTCGAATTCGAATTGGTTCGATTATAGAACGATTGTAAACGTTCCAGAAAATAGATGAAATTGAAAATAGTTCGTTTGACAGGACGTAAAAATTTTCTAGTTAGTCTGGAAACGGGGGATCTAATTTTTGCATTCTGTGAAAACGGGTAACATTGGCTATAATGTAATTAGCTTAATCTTAACTATCGTTACTTTTGCCCACAAATAAAAACCCAGCGAAGCGGGTCTTTGCAGCTAGTTTATAAATAAAAATAAAAATATAAAATAATTGAGCGAAGCTCTTCATTAATTAATTCAAGTAAAATAATTTAATTAATTCAAGTAAAATAAAGTATAAATAAAATGTATAAAGTAAATAACTTATTGTGTTTCGATCCGATCTAAGTTTCTATCTTTGATTGGCACATATTTGACAAATTGCGAATTATCTGTTATAAAAACAAAACTCGAAACCATTACAAGGAAAGTTATAAAAATGAAGTCTGTTTTAAGGTAAAGCTGAAGTCACGGTTGTGATTTCAATAACAATTTGTCACATACAAAACTTATCAATAAAATCTACAATAAAAACAAAAAGAAATAAATGCGCTATTGTTTAGAGTTTAATCATTACAGTTGGCATTTAATTTTGCTTTGTTCAAATCGAACAATCAATCGTCATTACCAAATAGATAAGGAAAGGACATTTCTGTAATTATCTGTATTTTTGTAAATTATTGATTAAGATTTTTAAATATACATATATATATGTAAATTTCAAAGACTGAACTGTATGAAATATCTTTAGTTTTGTACTTTCGACAAATTCAAACATTTTAAATAATTCAGAATACATTGACAAAACGGTAAGAATTCAGAAATTAAACTTGTCTGAGTAAAAAATTATACGCGGATATTTTCTAAAATTTATTTTAATTAATTTTTCGAAAAGTTAAGTAGATTATTCTTATAACAATCGCCCAACTAGTCAAAACACTTTGTTCATTTGTCAACTAACTTCCCTACTCTCTTATTAATGAAAAATGGTATCAACAGTTTTGTCGAAGGTGTGCAGATGCACATTATCATAAAACAACCCAACGTTGTTTTAGGTGTTGTTACATCATATTGTGACTTTAAATTGAAATTTTGTATAAGATATATAATTTATTAGATATGAGTAGTTTTGTATTGGTACAGAAACTCCAATTCCTGCATGAGAGTTGCCCAAAAACTTCGTAGAGTCCTACTATAATTATTAAAATAGTTATTTGTCATATTTAAAAAATTTAATAAATAAAATCAAAGTAATTGTAAAAAACTTGAACAACTTTAATAAAAATAAAATAATTTTATAAATTAAATATCTTCATCCTAACTAATTCATTATATTTCAATTATTATCTAAACTTATTTTATTTGAATTTGCTTCGTATGTGATAGAGATGGAATATTTACAGAAATTACTGTATTGTTTGTGAGTAAAATATGAAAAGTCATGAATCTAACTTTTGTTTTTTTATAAGTAAAGCTAAAATCAAGGTTTTGAATATAGTAGAGATTAGTTTGAAGATTTAAAATTTATCAGAAAGATCAAGGAAAAATAAGAAAACCGAAAGTATGGTTTTGAGTATTTTCTTTTTATTTCGTGGAAATGCCAGCAATTTATTTATTGCCTGGAGCTATGACTTCACCTGCTTTAACTTCTACTTCATTTAATACAAACAATTATCAATACAGAAGGAAATTTTCACTCGGTAATAATTATTTTTCTACATTAATTTAGAAAACGAATTTAATTTAATATTACTAAACTAAACTGATATAAATTTCAAAATTTATTATTCCGTTTCATTTGCAATAAATTTATTAAAGAACGCGTAAATCGTCTTAATTCAATTAAAATATGGAGCGAAGACAATAAAAATATTTTAAAAAATGATTTATTTGAAATGTTGTGAAAACATTTTAATGCATGTGATTATAAACAAATGTTTTTTTCACTTGTCCATACTTACAAAACTTATTACTATATTGTTTATACAGGGTGTTTAATTTAACTTCAGACTGAAATGTGTTAAGAAATAAGTATGGTATTAAAAAATGTTTAAAACAAACCCTTAGTATTTTGGTGGGGACAGTTCAACCACGAAGAATTTAGTCTATTTTCTTAGGTAAGGTGATAAATAAATTTGATGGCGCTGCAATTTGTGGAGATAAGTTTTTTTTCTATAATTCCTAGAAAAATTTTTAAGCGTTTTTTTTCAATTTACTTTTTTTTTAACTTTTCACCCTATGTGGATTAAGGGGGTTTCGATCTGCATCGTGTGTCTATTCAGGCTTTCAATGAAGTATATCAGATGATGAGGTACAGAGTCTCTTATATTTAGGACATACCGTTATTAAAAGAGTTTACATTGGCACAGAATCGTGACATAGTTATCTTTTTTAGTTTTGAAAAAGTAAAAATGCACCATCATCTTCCATGGAAATTAAACGTTTCAACACTGGAGGTAACATTTATGAGCTGTCAGGAATGCCCCAGAATAGCTGAAATTCTGATGTTTTTTCATTACAATTTAACAGTTTTGAAAATTTCATTTTATATTTTTGATTTTTTTATATGTTGAAAGATTAAACTTTTAATAAAAGAAATAGTTTTTAATAAAATAAAAAAATTAGATCGAAAAAATAAAATAAAAACAACTTTTTATAGGTTATATTAAAACTTATATATAAGAAATAATTTGAGTTGCAGAATTTTTTTAATTAATATTTATTTTGTTGTGTAATAATTAATAAATATAAAACAGAAATTTATTATTTATATTACTATCGTTATAAGTAGCATTATAACAAAAATACAAAAATGCAAAATTGGCCGATTTCCAAATTAATAGGAAAATTGGTCTACGCGTACACCGATTAATCAGGGAAATGGGCGTCATGGCAACTTACAGATTCTTTTCCGATTAATCAGTTGATCTTTAGCGTTAAACATAACATTGATAGACTGAAATAAGTAAAGTTTTCATATGATTTTCGTTTTAATATTTTTTATATTATAGTACTTGATTTATATAACTATAAAGGTTATATTACGTCGAATATTATCAAACCGAGTGACCAATCTTACACACTTTAAAAATTCTGTATTCTCCTACATTACACAATGTAAAGAATTTTTAAAATGTATTAGAGAATGCGTTACATCCAGATACAGGAGGAATCCGTCCAGGTTAGTTCAAAGTCGAATCATTTTCCTGTTTTGTCCTTCTGCTTCTGCATTTCTTTACTACCGTATATGTATGAACACAAGTGAAATCATAACTAAACTTAAGAGAATTTGAAATGAACTCAACTGAGACATAGACAACATTCTTCTTGTTTTGCAGTTTTTAAAGATGGTTGTAATAATTACTTATATATGTATACAATAATACGCAGCGAAAAATGCAAATCAAAATCAGAGTGTTTATGACAGGGGAAAGGTAACCTTCCAATCTTAGAAATCTAACGTCGCAGTATGACAGACGGGAAGTGCTGTCCAGGACTGGCTGGAGACATGCACGACAACTTTGCTCCAGCCAAGTTTTTGTGTTGCCGTTTTTTTTAGCCCTTAAAGGTTTTAAATCAGAATTTAAATTATTTACAGCACATTTTTATTTAAAACCGTTTCCTAACTCGAATATATTTTGATTGTAGTTACATAAATATTAAAACATTATTTAGTTATTGTTATATTTATAGTTGAGATGAAAAGGTTACTTATACTGAAGACGATAGTTTGATATAACCGGTTCTATTAGTGAGCAGTCGTCATTTTACTTTTTCAATATTTGTTTTTCTTTTTAGTTGTATAATTATTATTAATTCTAAACAATTTCCGTTGTATTGCTTATTTTAAACATTCGTCTCGTAAAATATAAAAAATAACAAAAGAGAGTAAAAATTTGATCGCTCATAAATATTTAACTATTTTTATTTTACAACAGCCGAAAAGTAAAAGTAATTTTCCTATTCGCTTTAAGTGGACGATGACAAAACATCGTTTAACCACGATTATAGTTTTATTTTTATAAAAATAAATTATAATATAATTGACGTTGCAAAATAATTTGATTCTCTCCTGTAAAAACTTTACTTTTGTCAAGAAAAAAATTTTTATAACAGTTGAAAAAGTAAATGTTCAATTGAACTTATTAAATATCAACGATATGTGAAGTTTTTCAGACATTACAAGTAGATTATGGATAGTCAGTAAAAACTCCACTGGTAAAGTCACTAAATCCTCGAATAAAGTAAATAGTTAGAAGCAGTTTGTAAGAGAATGAGTAAACTAACATAAAATTTTTTATTGCAGTATAAAATGTTTTTCTTGGTCTCTACTCATTTCTATAAAGATCAAACTACATTCTTTCAGGATGATGCTTTACCTTCGTCCTCAAGTCTAGCTGAATCTCTAAAAATAGTATTTTTCATATGTACTGTACAGTATATCGAGTTATATAGAAAATGAATAATTTCTAAAGCGTTTTTGTTTATTTTTGTTCGAAAACCGATACGGAAACTACATCCTTGAACAAGTATCACTTACAAAGTTTCACAGAGTAAAAAAAATTATTTTTAAATATTATATAAGTTTATGCTCATNATGTTGTTATGTAATAATTAATAAATATAAAACAGAAATTTATTATTTATATTACTATCGTTATAAGTAGCATTATAACAAAAATACAAAAATGCAAAATTGGCCGATTTCCAAATTAATAGGAAAATTGGTCTACGCGTACACCGATTAATCAGGGAAATGGGCGTCATGGCAACTTACAGATTCTTTTCCGATTAATCAGTTGATCTTTAGCGTTAAACATAACATTGATAGACTGAAATAAGTAAAGTTTTCATATGATTTTCGTTTTAATATTTTTTATATTATAGTACTTGATTTATATAACTATAAAGGTTATATTACGTCGAATATTATCAAACCGAGTGACCAATCTTACACACTTTAAAAATTCTGTATTCTCCTACATTACACAATGTAAAGAATTTTTAAAATGTATTAGAGAATGCGTTACATCCAGATACAGGAGGAATCCGTCCAGGTTAGTTCAAAGTCGAATCATTTTCCTGTTTTGTCCTTCTGCTTCTGCATTTCTTTACTACCGTATATGTATGAACACAAGTGAAATCATAACTAAACTTAAGAGAATTTGAAATGAACTCAACTGAGACATAGACAACATTCTTCTTGTTTTGCAGTTTTTAAAGATGGTTGTAATAATTACTTATATATGTATACAATAATACGCAGCGAAAAATGCAAATCAAAATCAGAGTGTTTATGACAGGGGAAAGGTAACCTTCCAATCTTAGAAATCTAACGTCGCAGTATGACAGACGGGAAGTGCTGTCCAGGACTGGCTGGAGACATGCACGACAACTTTGCTCCAGCCAAGTTTTTGTGTTGCCGTTTTTTTTAGCCCTTAAAGGTTTTAAATCAGAATTTAAATTATTTACAGCACATTTTTATTTAAAACCGTTTCCTAACTCGAATATATTTTGATTGTAGTTACATAAATATTAAAACATTATTTAGTTATTGTTATATTTATAGTTGAGATGAAAAGGTTACTTTATACTGAAGACGATAGTTTGATATAACCGGTTCTATTAGTGAGCAGTCGTCATTTTACTTTTTCAATATTTGTTTTTCTTTTTAGTTGTATAATTATTATTAATTCTAAACAATTTCCGTTGTATTGCTTATTTTAAACATTCGTCTCGTAAAATATAAAAAATAACAAAAGAGAGTAAAAATTTGATCGCTCATAAATATTTAACTATTTTTATTTTACAACAGCCGAAAAGTAAAAGTAATTTTCCTATTCGCTTTAAGTCGACGATGACAAAACATCGTTTAACCACGATTATAGTTTTATTTTTATAAAAATAAATTATAATATAATTGACGTTGCAAAATAATTTGATTCTCTCCTGTAAAAACTTTACTTTTGTCAAGAAAAAAATTTTTATAACAGTTGAAAAAGTAAATGTTCAATTGAACTTATTAAATATCAACGATATGTGAAGTTTTTCAGACATTACAAGTAGATTATGGATAGTCAGTAAAAACTCCACTGGTAAAGTCACTAAATCCTCGAATAAAGTAAATAGTTAGAAGCAGTTTGTAAGAGAATGAGTAAACTAACATAAAATTTTTTATTGCAGTATAAAATGTTTTTCTTGGTCTCTACTCATTTCTATAAAGATCAAACTACATTCTTTCAGGATGATGCTTTACCTTCGTCCTCAATTCTAGCTGAATCTCTAAAAATAGTATTTTTCATATGTACTGTACAGTATATCGAGTTATATAGAAAATGAATAATTTCTAAAGCGTTTTTGTTTATTTTTGTTCGAAAACCGATACGGAAACTACATCCTTGAACAAGTATCACTTACAAAGTTTCACAGAGTAAAAAAAATTATTTTTAAATATTATATAAGTTTATGCTCATATTTATAAAACTAAATTTTACTTTTATGAAAGTAAAGCTGAAATGAAAATTTTTAATTCAATAGTGCAGTTGATAGGCTAATTCATTAACACCCGCATTTAATTTCAGGGGTGGGATGAGTGCCCAACGTGGGTTCGAACGAGAGTTTAGATTAATTTTTTATATTAGCAGAGAGGAAACGTTGTTGAACAATAGTTTAGATCAGATATATCCGCAGAAGTGATCGCTTATTACAATTGTTTTATGTTGTTTCGGCCAAAAATCGATGTCGTATATTACAGGTAACTCATACGAAGACTCTATAGATAAACTATTCGGTGTCAGAAATTTTTGCCCGTATTGACAGGTGCCCGTCGAATGCAGGTGGTCGCCTAAGCAGTTCTCACTGTATATATATATGCAGTATAGTTATAACTCTTTCATTGTATAAAGACATATATAAATATATATGTGTACATAAACACATATTATTTTTTAAGGTTTTTTCGCCCAGCGAACAATAATTAATATTGATATTTAAAATAAATTAGAATTTGAAATGACAAATTTCAAAATAAATTAGAATTTGAAATAACACACTTCTAATAAATTAGAATTTGAAATGAGAAATATCAAAATAAATTAGAATTTTAAATGAGAAATTTCAAAATAAATTAGAATTTGAAATGGCAATTGGCAATAAATAAACATAAGGCCATTACTAAAAATCAAAGAAAAATAAGAAGTTATTAAGCAATTAATTGCAAGTTAATTACTTTCAAGTGGAAGTAATTAACGTGCTATTAGTTTGATTGTTTTGACAATTTATAATTTGCAAACAAATGCTCTATTGAATTGAACACTTTTATTTTACCTTTACTTTCATAAAAGTAAAATTTAGTTTTATAACTTTCCTCGTGATAAGTTTCCATTTTATTTTCAAACAATATAGAAAATAATCGAAATATTATCGACTATTTAGTTTAAATATATTTTATTTTAACATTTTTTTACACTTTTAATGAGCAAGTTTTCTAATTATTACTTTTAATATATCAATTTTTTAAATATTAAAATGAACTTTTATAATATTTAAAAAAGGATTCTTTTACTCTATGAAACTATGAGTTCGAAACTTGTTGAAAAATACGAACAAAGGTAAACACAATTGCCTTAAAAATCATTAACTGTTCCTACAACTTTAAAGTAAATATGGAAAATAGTATTTTTAACACATTAGCCTAGAGTCAAGTATCAGAGCAAACGAGTGCTATAAGAGTATGCTGTTTAATGATTGTAAAACATTATAGATTTAGAAATTCTCACTGTCGTCCGTCCGGCTGTCTTTCCTTAATCTCGAGATCAAAATTAGATACATAAATGTCAAGATCAAATGTAGAAGCTGAAGGAATAAGAACCTCCAATTAACAATACACGAACTTCCAAAGCAAACCGGAAGTTACGTTATTTCAATTCAAAACTTTTCTTCCGAATTTAGTTAATAGATGACTGGTACGACTCTACTGTCAAAGCAAAAGTATGATGTAAAGGGGCAAGCCACTAAGAAATTGAGATGGAGAGCGTATGTTTTTAAAATAAATTTTATAAAAGCCAAAAAAGTTACGCAACTTATTGCTAGATGATTTTGTTAAATACAGCTGCTGTTCGAGTCACGTTTCATTCGACAAAAATGGTAAACATAGAAACTTCTCTGCAATCACAGGAATGTTTTTTTCACACTAGAAAAATCGCCAGTTTTTTTGGCCCCATGAAAAAAATTTTTTACATCAAAGTTACGACAAAAAGATTACAGATCCGTCTTACTGAACACCATAATGACATCTGTAACAAGTGCAATACTAAACTTTGTAGGAGTGTGGTGCAGAGAAATTATGTGCCGAAATGGAATGATACTTCGCTTCTAACCCAATATGCTGACAGAGAAGTTACTTTTATCTGAGAGGCGTTATTTACTGAACGATTCGAACCCTGTAGTAAATTTACGTTGGCCCTCCCAAGAATTTGGATAAAAATTTAAAAATTTGAGCGTTTAACATTTATGTCGCCATGATATTGCCTATTCCTGGTAATTTTAAATTGTCTAACGAAACGAAAATGTTTATCTTGTTATTTTAATTAATTTTATTTCATACCAATTTATCTCTACGTGCATGCGTATGTTAGTTTAAATTTAACTTCGACAATATGAATTCCAATATAAATATTTAACGTTGCTCTTTTAAAATTTATTATAGTACAGTAGTTATTTCTTATTTTAGGAGATAATATTCTGGCATGAGGAGAAATCATTTCTTAAACGAAATCATATGAAATTATTCTAACGGAAAAATACAGACCTCAAAGATTTCTTCACATCAGCTCTATTTTTAATGCCTCCCAAAACCGTGGAAAATAGATATTGCAGTAAAGTAGAAAATATTTTTAAACAGTTACGTTTATCTCAACGTATAGTGTGTAATAGGAATCAAATGATAACATTTCAGATAATATAAGAAATGACATATTACTCCCATCGTACTTATGAAAAACAGAAAAGAGAATAAAAAACAAATTGGGCCTGAATATGGCTAAGATATTTGAGATAAAGTTTGCCACGTGAAATCTATGGATGGGTTTGCTGATTGTAAGTTTAACATTTACTGATTAACGTTTGGAAAAATTGGCTTTACCATCTTTCGATTTTCTGTAACGTTGTGATATAAACAGTTCTTTCTTTCCCTCGTATTTGTTTGCGAAAGACATTACAAAAACAAAAGTTGTGAATTGAATACTGGTTAGATAGGCATCTTTGCTTTATCGATTAAATTGCAATTATTATGCAAAATAGCGCACAGGATAGTATAAAATATAGGACAGTAGTAGATTAGAAATAAACATCTACAACAGGGGTCGCCAAAATTTTTAACCGTCGACCCCCAACCACTTTCCAAAGCCTCACACTGACCCCCACAATAAAGTTTTATTACAAGTGTATGTGTATGAGCAAAAAAAAAACGTTGTGGTCTCTGTTTATACAAAGAAAAAAAAAGGTTGTGACCCCTTAGCCTAATCGACCCCCCAATGATGTTGCATCGACCCCTGGGGATCGATATCGACCACTTTGGTGACCCCTGATCTACAAAATATAGTTATAAATTTAAATGTAAATTAATAGTTTTATCATGAAAATAAGACGATTGTTCTCATGATGTCGTAGGAAATTACAACGGTTCTAGTAGAGAACAAGAAGCGTAAAGGTCGTCCGAAAGAGTTTCTGTGCTGAATTACCATCATAAATAGTAATTTACAGAAAACAGAAATTTTACAATAGGCAATTATTTTATTGCAATTTTTGGTTTGTTTAATTTAAACTATATGCATTTGTTCTTAAATCAGTAGTGTCCACCCTATGTATCATAATTTTCCTCTTATCAATAAAGTCGTGCCGATCAGCTGTTAACTCCTTTCAGCGAAAAATTTTTAAACTGAAATTACGTGACTTTTGGTTTGTCTCGAACGTACGTATATCAGGACTTCCTGCCCAAAAGCTTTTCACATCTTGTTTTTACAGTGGTGTAGCATGGTTGTCAGCCGCCCGAGGCAAAGGAAAAATTTCGCAGTTCCCTTATTTCGATATCGCAATTTAAAAGACTAAAATTCAATTTCGTCACAGAATAAGTTAAGTAATGAAAAGTTTCGAGTTAGTGTTGCAGTCAACTTCAAAATATTCTTCTGAGCCAGTTAAATTTAAAACTTAATGTATATTGAAAATAAACGTATGTACAGTTACAATTAAAGTTCACATATAAGAATTACAAACATTAGATATTAACAAAGTTCAAAGTAATCATCCACTGCAACAGGTCCGTCGAAAAAGCACCTTGCGACGTACAAATTCAAAGTTCACAACAATAAAACAAGATGAGACAATCTTCTAAAACAGCTTAGGCGAGCTAAGGTCAGCGTGAGTTCACTTCCAATGTCCGAAGCCGAACTGAACTTCCCGCCAGAACTTCAATGCTTTTATAGGATTGAAACAGCATTGGATTCCACCAATCAGCATTTACCAGCTCTATAAGACGTCCGCCTATGGTCTGATGTCTTTTAACCAATAAGCGGTCGAGTTTTCAAAATAATCTGATCGCTGTATCTATGGCGACAACGGTCGTTCATAAAAAGACGGGAAAACTGAGTGCCAGACGATTTTCATATCCCGACACCTCCATGGCCAAGGATCAAACTGAGCTTATTTAAGCCTGTTTGATTCCCTTCACAACCCCAAACAATCTTACAAAAATCGTCCGATGTCGGACTGACCCATACATCCGGAACATCCGGGAATTTTACCCGTCTACGTGCAGAGATGCGCGTAGACGGGTAAAATTCCCGGATGCCTAATAACCGCTTTCGTAAAGCCAACGCAATCCGGTATGGGGTAAACCGTTTCGAAATCCACCCTCCAGTAAGTGTCCAGATATTTTTCTTTTTCGGTCTATTACCGAAAATCGAGTTGTAATCATCCGACCCGTTATCCCGCTCCGTCTTTGCCGACGTCGGGGGAAGCGGAGGAACTCCCCTTACTCTCTCGTCCCATCTTCCACGATCGTACAGCTGTCGCGGGGACGGAGTTTGAACCAGTTCCCCGAATCTTCCGTCAGAACCAAGTATTATTCGTACAGCGAACGTTCGCCTTTCTACCACATCCGGCCATTCCCACCGAACATCCAATTTGTCATCCGGGAAAAACTTTTCCACGAGAACCGTATCCCCGATGTTATATCCCTTTTTCCGTGCTTCCACGTTGTAAGGCACTGCATACTCTTCTCGTTTTACGTCCGTATGCTTAGTTGCAATATCGTGAACCGCTTTGATCCGATCCATCTCTACATTCCCTACTTCTAACTTACGGGTCATTTCACGCGGAGCAATTTCCCTGCGGAGCAATTTGTCCCCTGATCGTACCACATCAGTTTAGGAAAGCTCGTCCGCGTAAAGAATCGCAACAATACCGAACAAGTGACCATCGCTGACAGCGATCTCATCCCTTCCACTTCTGACCAGCGGATGCCTAAATTTATTATGCAAACTGCGTTTCGACGACCGTTAGATGACAGGGGATCAAACAGTTCAATCTTGCCTATGTTACCCATTTGAAACAGGGTTGAGGACTGAGTAAGTGGTGTAGCTGGGGTCCTATCTAGGACTAGATCAGGCGCTCTTACTAAGCACCTACGACTATCCTGGCAGTATTTCCGGATGTCGGTCGCCATTCCCGCCAATCGAAGCCCTCGCGAACGCGACTTGCCAATTTCCGACTGCCAAACTGTCCATTGCACGGAGCTTTGTGTGCTAAATCTAACACTTCCGTTCTCTGTTTTTGGGGAACAACTACCTGATTAATGGGCCTGCCGAACGAACTATCTTGCCGATATAGTATCCCGTCCTCTACAGTTAACCCATCTTCCTTATGCTTAGCGGCCTCCCACAATCGAGAAAATGACTCGTCCCGGACTTGGGCGTCTCGTACTTCTGTTCCTTTCTCGTTTTCGGTGCTATTTTCACTGCACCCCGCCTCTGAGAGAGGTTCCGGTTCCTTTCCCTGATGGTTTCCGTTCCCATCTACCCTCAAACTCCTTACATGCCTTTCTCCCTTTCCCTGGAGCTTCTGCTTTCGGTCTACTAGCATCCGGTAATCCTTCTCCGATAACAAGGCATCCGTGGTCTGGTCTAACTCGTCCGTTAAGGCGCACGTCACCAGTTTCGACCTTCGCGACCCTGCGAAGTCTTTCTCCCACAGCCCTATCGGGACCGATACTAACGCCGCATCGATCCGGTGACCGAAGGGCCCAACCAATTGGATTCTCCCCTTCGTTTCCGTCACCGAGGTAGGTACCAACGACTCCCTTATAACCGAAATCCCAGCTCCAGAGTCAACTATGGCCGAAAGACAGTTTCCGCCGCATGCCAATTTGACTTTATTCGGCGCTGTTATGACCTTCGGTTGGTCATACGACGTTACCCCCGCTACTAAACGCCTCTCGTCCTGGGAATTGTTACTAGTAGCCACGAGCCGGGCCTGTTTAGGCTCACTATGTGCCTTCCGTTTCAGACAGTTTCTCCTCCAATAGTCCGTTTTCCCGCAGACATAACAACCATTTCTGTGGGGGTGTTCATCTATAGTCTGCGTCACGGGACTAGATTTCTCTTTCGTCTCTCTCCACGAGTCCCTTTGTTCGCCGTTTTTCTCGCTTTTAGTTGGGGACATGCTACTTGACGCCTTGTCAAACTTCTCTATAAACCTGGCCAATTCCGCAGGTTTGCTCCATCCCTTCCCTTCCTGCAATATCACATATTTCCTTGAGTCCTGAGGTAGGAGCGTCTTTATATGGTCCGCTACTGTTAGCTCAACAAGTCCTTCTAACGTCTCCACCTCTCTACTATCTACATAGTACTGATAAAGGTCTTTCAGGCGTGACGCGAATTGCGGCCATGTTTCTCCCGGATAGCGTTCCGTCCGCCTAAATCCCTTTAGGTATTCCGCAGGTGAGAGTCTCAACTCTTCGAGAATAAACTCCTTCAAGGAAGCGTAATGTTTGACCTTATCCACTGACAATCTTGTCAGTGCCGCTTTGCATTTTTCCGATAGCACGCTCAAAACTATTTGTCCCTGTAAATATACCGGGACCTCGTAGGTCTCCAAAATTACTTCGACCATACGAAACCAAGATGGTACTGCCTCCTCCTCTTCCGGCATTTTAGGCAGTGCCGCTTTTACCCTGCGAGCGTAATCGTCAAAATTTGCTTTGCCAAGATTGTCCTCTGCGTCTCGGGTCCTCTTTTTCAGCCTATCCCGCTCTAACTCCATTTCGGCTATCCTCACCTTAGCATCAGATTCGATTTTCGCGAGTTCAATCCGAAGCTTAAGCGCTTCAATGTTCTCCCGCGATTTGCCTCCCGTGCCTCCTGCCTTTCGTCCCTTGGTCGGCCCATCATTTTCCCAATCCCCTGTTTCTAAACTTCGCGATTTCACGTGTTTCGGCATCTCTGTGGTAGCGATTAAAATAAAATTTTACCTGGGTCAATGATTGCCGGTGTTGTTCTATCCTTATGTCCGTCGCAGATCAGCCTTTCCGATCTGTGGTGATCCAACGTAATCCAAGGTAGTCCTGTAGTAATCCTGTCAAAACTTGTGTAATCCTGTCGAGACTGCGCCAGTCAACTTCAAAACATTCTTCTGAGCCAGTTAAATTTAAAACTTAATGTATATTGAAAATAAACGTATGTACAGTTACAATTAAAGTTCACATATAAGAATTACAAACATTAGATATTAACAAAGTTCAAAGTAATCATCCACTGCAACAGGTCCGTCGGTAAAGCACCTTGCGACATACAAATTCAAAGTTCACAACAATAAAACAAGATGAGGCAATCTTCTAAAACAGCTTAGGCGAGCTAAGGTCAGCGTGAGTTCACTTCCAATGTCCGAAGCCGAACTGAACTTCCCGCCAGAACTTCAATGCTTTTATAGGATTGAAACAGCATTGGATTCCACCAATCAGCATTTACCAGCTCTATAAGATGTCCGCCTATGGTCTGATATCTTTTAACCAATGAGCGGTCGAGTTTTCAAAATAATCTGATCGCCGTATCTATGGCGACAACGATCGTTCATAAAAAGGCGGGAAAACTGAGTGCCAGACGATTTTCATATCCCGACAGTTGCCACCCTTTTAAAATCGCCGACTCGAACGGCAGGTGAGGTTTGTTCGAACAGAAGTTCCTGATGCATGCGTAATGTCATTTTGCAATGTGAAGAATACAGTAATGTGCAGTGCATTCCGGTTCTAAATTAGTTACAGTTAGGGACTAGGGAGACTTGCGTAAGAGTAACGTAAGTAACCTAGATGACTTAGCTCTATTGGATATTGAAGATGTTTATGAATACGATATTCCTGTACAAGATTATTAATAGTTCACCCGAACAGTCAGTCGATTCCCGAACTGTTTGGGTAGTAACACTATTCCGTGCTCATTTCAATCGGTCCGAATCGTAGGTGCGATGAAAATATGAAAAAAATGGTTCAAATTTTTACAAAATATTATTATTATTTATTGTGAGATTTTGCCGCCTCCACTACGCTACGCCACTGTGTCTCTACTTTTATCTATTGTGAGGTTGCCAATCCGCGCTAAAGGGGCAGAATGACATAGTAATTGCGCATTGTATGGGGAGCGTTGGGAACAGAGAAAACTCGTTCAGTAGCGTACCGTGGGTCTCAGCCGCCCGGGCGGAGGAAAATTCTGCCCCCCTTATTTAGGTATTTCAATTTAAAAAACCAAAATTCAGTTTTGTCACAGAGCAAGCAATGAAAAATTCGGTGGTAGTGCAGCTTAAAATAGTTCTATTGCATATTAGTGGTGTATAAGAAGGCGAATAAATCCTACAAGCAAAAAAAAGGCCAACAGGTTTCGCAGGATTTCCTCGGATAAAAAAGTTACTAGTTCACCCAGCGAGCCGATTCCCAGACTGTCCAGACGATAGCACTATCGTAGGCGCGATGCAAGTATAGATTAGGATGTTTCAAATTTTTACAAGATATTATTATCTATTGTGAAATTTTGCCGCCCCCTAAAAAGTGCTGCCCGGGGCGGCCCGCCCCTGTCACCCACACTACGGTACGCCACTGCTCTCGTTACATAAATTTTGGCCGGATTTATTGTAAAAGAAGGAAGTTTCTTATAGAAGTTCTGTTCAGCCTAAAGAACACCACAGAAAATTGCTTGTTCTTACTCATCTCTTCTTTCTAATCGTCACTCGTTACTAAGTGTAACGAGATCGAAAACTAGATCGCGGGATGAGTCAAAATCGTCTGTCAATTCGATGCCCATCAAAGATGGTTGATCTTAGGACTTACATTATTTTATTCTTTAAATACAAGAACTACTTATTTCTTTTCTTCATTCAATTCGAAGATATCCTTTTATGGTCGTAAAATTTTTACCGTTTAATCCATTTAAGATGGCAACAAAGCGCTGGAAATGTTATGGCATGCATTTAGATGGGATTGTAAGCAAGTGTAGGTTTTATTTCTGGTTGTTGAAGAAATAGGTAATAGTTTAATTGAAATCATGTTATTGCTCTTCCATTCCGGATCTCTCTGTATAGATAATCTGGGCCTACTTTCACTGTCGTTACCACTTTGATATACAGGGTGTCCCAACGAAAACGAAACGACAGAGATATCGCGTTTGTCCAAGCAAATCGCTCGGACAGGTCGATTTTATTCTCAAGGGTGACATCTTCTGCAATGAAGTTTTTGCGATTCTGAATACAACAGACAACAAATAAAGTAACACAAACTATTAAAAAACATAAAAAAAAACCTTTTAAGCTAAAGCTCTCCAAGACGTCCGCAGATGGCGTGATGTCTTTTAACCAATGAGTGGTGGAGTCTTCAGATGTTGTCGGAGTTGGCGACCAACATCGTCTGTCGAACGACTAAAAGTCTAGCTTAAAAGGTTTTTTTTATGTTTTTTAATAGTTTGTGTTACTTTATTTGAAAAAAATGTTTGTTTAGTTAATAAAAAATGAATAAGTTTTTAAAAATTTTGTTGTCTGTTGTATTCAGAATCGCAAAAACTTCATTGCAGAAGATGTCCCCCTTGAGAATAAAATCGACCTGTCCGAGCGATTTGCTTGGACGAACGCGATATCTCTGCCGTTTCGTTTTCGTTGGGACACCCTGTATATATGCTGCATATNTTAAAAACATTGTTCTCTTTACGATATTTATTAAATAAGTAACAAATATAATCTAAATAATTATTATATTGAGCTATTTCCCGATTTTACTTTGCCTTATTGTTATCATATTATTTTAAGTTGTCGTGTTTTAATTTACTTGCATATTAGAACAAATTGTAAAAATTGTTATTGCAAATTAATTTTATAATAATTAGAAAGAATGTATTAAACTTTTCCTATTGTTACAAGATATTCTATAGAAACTAAACAAATGAATTGAATTGTAAATTTTTATAAACATGAAAGCGAAAAAAGAAAAAAAAATAACGATTTGAGAATAAAATTATTCATAATTTGAAAAATTAATTTGAAAATTCAGCAACTCAAATCATTTGTAATCTTAATTTAATCGACATCTGATATTAATTTTGTGGTCAAGTTTTCTATTGAAAAATTAATTTACTTAAAATTTAATTGGAATAAAGTCGATGTTGTCGAAACCGTGACTCAACATTTCCAAAATACGTATATTTTTTCGTAGTTTTATAGGAATCGTAATTATAGGGACCGTAATTATAGGGGGTTGACTGTAAATGATACTTTTACTTATATAATTTAATAATTTTAATTTAATATTTTTAAATTAACTTACACGTGCCACAAAGTTTTTCATAATTTTGTTCTGGATAGAAAATCAAATTCTATAGAATGGGCCAACTTGACAAGTTCGTAATTTCATTTTTCGATCTGTTGTTGCTCTTTTCGTTCCTTATATACAGACGTGAAAGAGATTTTGAAAATTCTTTAGCTAATTTACATTCATAACGACTTTCTGTTTTGAACACGACCATTTTCACCGGCTTATGTTTTCGATAGTATATTCGATATAATTTAAAAAGTATTATTTGTCGGTTGACACTGGAGGAAAAATAGAAGAGATCGAGTTATCAAGTTGATCTTTTCTTTAGAGAAATGTTGTCATACTCATATAAGGTCATGCGTTACCATCAATCATGTACAGTGAAAAGTGATAATGTGACCAGTGAAAGGACCAGCTGAAAGTGGTTATATTACACAGGTTGTATCCTGGCGCAGATTTCACTATATTCGAAAATAACTCGTTTAATAAATTATACATTTATTTCGTGTCTAATACATTTTCAAATATTAAAACGATATGTAATTTTTACGTATTATTTGAATCAAATATCGACAGAAAATGTAAAATTATATAAATTAAACAATTGTTATAACTGAATTTCTGTCGGATGAATAATTATTTTTGTAGAAATTAAAGACAAAGTTACTGTAAAATTATGCAGACAATCATCGTTTTTGTTTAGTGTTCTAGGACAAATCATGGACAGCTGCACTTCTTTTTTTAGGCTACACAACTGCCCACACTTAAAAGCGTTCTTTAAAAACACGAGAAACTAATAAAGATTAAAAGAGTTCGTCCTTAAAATTGGAATGGTAAATTTTACGACGTCTTGTTAGTTCATCCTTGTCCGTTTGGGTTTCTGGCTATGATTTGTTCTAAAACACAAAATAAAAATGGTGATCGTCTGAAATAATTTATAGCGCGACTTTGTCTTTAATTTGTACAAAAATTGTCATAACACTTAATAATATTTTTAACTTATTAGGGAATTGGCATATGACACAAAATGCTGTATGAACATCAAAATGTAATTGTTGGTGATGATAATATTGTGAATGAAGATGTTAAATTCACATTTGTTAATGTCGCTGTATGTGGACTCTTATTAGTTTTTAAAATAGATATTTATAATCCACATACATATGTGCTATCAAACATTGCCAATAATTTTGCAGCAGATACACGAATTTCAATAAGCGTAGAATACAACTTCGTATGGCTAGTGTTTTACCACTAGCGACCATCGAAGAAGTCTACATTTTAGGGTTCAAGACTACGTGAAAAGTCGTGAAATGAGAATAAATAAATGAATGAAAACTTGGAGCAGTTTTTCTGTATGTATGAATATTATTGTATGTGTGTGTATGTAAAAAAATATTATTTAGTTCACTCTCAAACTCTTGTGATTTGGTAGAAAATTTCTGAAATTTGTCAGGGACGAATGTTTATTAGAAGGATTGAGGCTAATAAATTTTGCTGATAAAAATGAGAGGGTGTGGTAATAATGGGGGCGTATGTATATCCAGCAGGATTTAGACTAAATTAAGATTCCCCTCGTTATTAAAATTCAAAATTTTTATGTAATTCGAAACGATCTGTAAAAGCTGATTATTAATATAGATTCTATTAAAAAGTATAAAGTATATTTTATAGCAAAAAAATTCATAGATTAATTTTTATAGTCAAAAAACTTTCTAAAAACTAGAACTACAATTATTTAGACATCGAACTTCTTTTAGTGTCTAAGATTGAATAATATTAAAAAATTTGTTATTACCACAAATATTNGGTACTAATTATTATTAATTTAATTATTAAATAATTTTTGAGGACTATATTAGTTGATTTTTTTTACCTGCATAAAGGAATGGCATTCTATCACAACTGATTCTTGAGTTATGCCTTTGAAAACTTCTGCTATTTCAGAAAAATTTCGTGCCTTTAGGATCTTTTCTTTGTTTTTGATTATCATCGTAATACCAACCCGGAATAATATTTTTGAACCTTCATAAAACAGACAATCCCAAATCCTAAGAACAGTCTAATGGAAAAAGAAATATTATGTAATTTTATGTTATATTTATTTAATTTACAATGAAAAAATAAAATCTTAGGGGAACTTATTTAGAATCCTTATGATTAAATTTTAAAAATATCTTTAAAATAATTTCCAATAAAAACACAATATTTAAATTTTTAGATAATAATTCAGAAAATCACTTGCTTAATATATTCAGTGCCCAAGATGTCTTGGAAAGTCCCTACACTGCCTCACCCAATATACTGAGGACATTCATGTGTGAGTCCTCAAAGTTTGATTATATTAATCACTTATAAACAAAGGATAAAATTTTTTTAAGTTTATTTTTATTGTTTATTGTACACTTCAAAGAATATATTTCATCCATTGGTTTTGTATTAGTATTCTGTACATTCTTAGTTTCTGTATATTGAGGTGCTCATAGATGTCCAAGCATCATTTTTTCAGGAGGGAAACATTACAGCAAAATTTCCTTTGACACTTTACATACATAATTAAACAAAAAATTAAAAAATTAATTTTTTGATCAAAGCTTCCCAAATCTTTACTACTGACAATTACCATGATTTTCCACAAACGTTGAATTGATAAATAGATTGACTGGTGTAATATTAAATTAAATTGAGAGTATGAATCAAAGTAGCTATAACAAAGATAAACGAGAAGTACCAACACTCGATAGCTGTAATTTGAATTATTAGAATCCAACGTTTATTCATGTATTTATCTATTATTTAATATGCTTTTGTATTAAACGGAGTAAATGTGCATAACACAACCGACAAAAATTCGTTTTAAGTAATTGTAAGGATCCGAAGCTAACATATTAAAAGGAATAGCAAAACGTCACTTCACGTGGTAGACGATCGACCAATGGAATGTTAATATTTAAAGGTTGAGCTTATAATTATATAAATTCTCGCTATTTTAAAATAAAACTTTCAAAGTGACCACAATAGAGATGGTCGGTTGTCCAAAGAACTTTTAAGCGTACGCAGCCGTTTTCTACATTTTCCGCTAGCTTGGAGTCGGGAAACTTCGGCATGCGGGCAAGTTTGTCAAGCGCTTTTTTTTAAAAACAAATTAAAAGGAGACTTTGGTTATAGGTTAGGCAGTTGAGTTTTATTAGTGGCTTGTTGAGTGTAGTGTTTTTATTGTTCTCCAACAAGCGTAGTTGAATTATCAAGCAAATTTTCATTTTCGTTCAATTCCATATAATATTTTTTTTCCATTTATATTGAATTGGCAGGTTTTGTTATAATTCCATGATAACGAAAGTTACTTTTCCTGTTAGAAGGATGTAACTTCAACTTATTCACGTGGCCAGATCGTGGCTTGGCATTCTGTTCTCAGGGTTGTACTTAATGTTTCGAAATCATGACTAGCGGGGTAAGATCGGCAACATAAAGCCACATTAGAAGCAAAGGATAAAAATCAAACAGATGATAAATGAAAACATGTTTGCATTTGTTATTCATGTATATATGTCTTTGAACTTGCATTTCGTTGTAATAATATTAAATGGGTGTTGGATTTGTATTTCTTTGTTTTAATAGTGAATTCCAACTTATACATTGTTAATAACATAATTTTATATACGTGCCTATCTTGCCCCATTACTGTTGCCCCTATACCAGGGGCAACTTTAATAAAAATAATTAAAATAATTACAACTTTACAAAAAGAGAGAAGTTGCCGATCTTGCCCCTATACCCGGGGCAACTTCGTCAATTTCTCTCTTCTTGTAAAGTTGTAATTATTTTAATTATTTTTATTTCCAAACTGATTTTAACCAGTTCTATAGTAAGGTAACATTCCAATAGACAATATGCAAAGCTTTTTTTTCAGTTTACAGCAGTATTTATTACACAAAATTTAAGTAAAGCTTAACATGCCGATCTTGCCCCGGTCTCCCCTACTAATTATCAAATTTGACACTTAAACATTAGACGTGTAAGTGAGCTGTACTATACAGCTATGTAGCCCTGTCGAATCACTTCTTTCGCATTAAATTAATGATATTTTAAAAATTAAAAAAAAAAACGAAAAATATTCAATCATTGGTTTATCTCCAAAACAACTGAAATACAAGATGTAATAAAAATGTTTTAAAGCGAACGCATAATCAACAACTGGATCAATAATACAAAAAGTAATAAACACAAACATGAAAGCAACTCATGAATTTTTTAAAATTTCGTACGAACAAAATAACTTTCAAAAAATCAAATTTAACTGGTTTTGTCGGGGCCGCGCGGCCCCCACACGCAATATTTTAAAGAATTTCTAAAAATCTAAGCATCGTGCGCAGCTGCCATATTCTATTGTTTTAATGATTAAACAGTTTTGAATGTAACGGTTTATAATGCTATTGTTTTAACAGTGTACTTTTCCATGTACATTGTTTGCCTCTAACTGCTACTGCTACTTTATGTATCTTATCTACTGTAAGTTCACAATTCTTGTAAATCATTAACATTCTATTGTTATACCAAATACCTGTAAATTAATAATTATCATCCGTATGTTATGAATTGCCACGACTTCTGTGCTTCTCATAAACATGTAAGTTAAAAACTTTTTACAAATTTTGTAACAGTGCAAAATTCTATGTTAATTTGTGTGTATTATTTTCTAAACAGTTACATCACAAACAGTTGAAAAGAGACACGAAGTCCGAAATTCATACTCTAAAAAATAAAAATGTGATTTTCTAAAGATTGTTTTTTTTCTAATTGATGGTGTAATGTAATAAGTATAGCAAGAAAGAAAAGCCGTCATACAGCTGGTAAAATTGAATATAAGACTAGACAAGAAGCGTATCACAGAGGTAGATTGATGCCATTATATTTTCATAGATAAGGTACAATGAAGTGGGGAGATAAAGGTTGTCGTGTGTATTTCCAGCAGGGTCGAGCTTAATGACGATTTTACTGGTTATTAGTATTTAAAAATTTTTATAACACTTTTCCTGACTTTTGAAATTTAACTTTTTTCAATTTTATAACAGCTAAAAATATAAAGTTTTAAAAAAAATATGTTAACAGATGGTGCCTCCAAACACTTCCAGGTATCATAAGAAACTAGTTGCTAGATTTCACCATAACACCACCTAGGGCTATGCCATCTTGCAAGCCATCACATATGTTACCGATAGACCTACCCATGCCGTTTTTGCACCGATTCCAAATTCATCTTCTCAGCCTTAAACAACTGCAATAACAATTCTCCTACTATCTTCCACAGCATCCGTAATAAAGTACACATCGCTACAGCCACGACAAGCACCTACGCTCTATCTGGACTCCTTCCCATTTTAGTATCGACATCAACGACAAAGCAGACGACCTCTCTAATAGCAATTCTCCAAACACAGTTAGCACCAATTTTATAGCCCCCGAAGTTCTCCTATCATTAACTCTGATCACCAACACAACATGTAAGACATCTGAAGCCACTACCCAAGTCACAATAACTTTCCTTAGTTTAACGACAGCCCATATACAAGTATATCTCCCATTTTCGTTCGTATATTAATGTTTTAATAAACCGCGCAAGTACCAACTTTTTACTTACAAATTATATTCTTTACAACCAAAAAAAAAAGGTAATGATAAATGCAGTTACTGCCCCAACCAGATCTTTATCATTGTAGATAAACCAAAGATAATACGTTTTATTCCTAGGAAAACAAAGTCAGTAATACTTTAAAAATAATAATACAAATATACTCTTTATTTAAATTTGTCTTGGATGTGTTGCAATCATTTAAAGTAATTTTCAATGGAGCATTAGAAATTTTAATTTTAACAGAAAAAGTTTGCAGGTAAATTCGTTTTCCTCGTTTTAATATTTGTGAATGTTGCATAAAAAACCAAGAAAAATTTACTGAACGAAAGACTGTTATAAAGTTCTTCTTTGTTAAATTAACGATATTTTAAAACATTTTCTTACCTGCAGATGCATAGGAAGACGAATAATTTTTCTGTTGCTTTCTTCTGTTACTCCATTTCTTTCCTAATGAATATATCACTAGAACAGATATAATAAGCAAACTTAAAAGAATTTGGAAAGTCGACAGAAACATGGTTAATACTCTTCTTGCTCTGTCTTTNGTGGCAATTATGACGTCAAAACTTGGCGGGTGTCGAATACGTGTCATAAAAACTGACTGTAATTGGCATATTTCCAGGGTTATTATTTTGCAGATATATATACGTGTCATAAAAACTGACTGTAATTGGCATATTTCCAGGGTTATTATTTTGCAGATATATATATATATATCTGCAAAATAATAACCCTGGAAATATGCCAATTACAGTCAGTTTTTATGACACGTATATATATCTGCAAAATAATAACCCTGGAAATATGCCAATTACAGTCAGTTTTTATGACACGTATTCGACACCCGCCAAGTTTTGACGTCATAATTGCCACGCAGTAAAAATTAAAAGAGCTGTCAGGATTTTGTTATACCGAAAATATAATTTAACCTAGGATTTAAAATATTTACAAAATATATTTTAAAATATTTTGTTTAAAAAGTAATCATAATCTAAGAATCGTTTTCTAAGAGTTAGGCTATATAATGAGAAAATATTATATCAGATGTGGTAAGGTTTATTGTTATTTGACATGAAAACGATTCTTACTACACACCCGGGACACACCGAGCATGGTTGTTTGGAAGCATGATGTTCGATTAGCGGTCAAACCCGCTACACATTTTCAGTGCTCTGATGGAAAACCAGTACGTGTCAAGTATTGTGGCGGAACCAATGCAAGTTACACCGACACGATGTTTCGGCAACACATTTCTTGACCACATGTAAAACCGCGAACTTTCCTTTGTGCGAACAAATGATAATATTCGTTGAAACAGTAAGACAAATAACATTGCCCTGTCTTTTGCAAAGTTCACTGAATTAACAAGATACATTAGGTATTTACGATCACATCTGATTTAAATTAAAGAAATGTTCTCATAACTGATAAAGCTTTTATAAGATATGTAGTACATGTTTAGGATACTGCGTCCAACTATGCAGTTAACAAAGCACAAGTAGAACAAAATTGTTACATTCGAGCCCTCCATATCCTACATTTCAGAGATTCAAAATATTATCAACTTGATATAATTGACCGAATTTGTAGCTTATACAGTGTATAATACTAGTTTTGCCTGCAAGCCACAAATTCGTTGAGCGTAATAAAAATAATAGGTGGAAAATATAAGAAAATGTCGTAAGGTTCCTATACGAAATTTTTGAAAAATTCAACCGAGACACTACTGGCGTAAAAACGGGCATAAAAACTCCGCCGTAAAAACTTTTAATCACGTGACCTATTTGCGTTAGCATCTGGACTGCGGTGGAGGTGCGGCTAGCGAAGTCTTTACAGCAGTACTGTTTTTTGCGATCTGTTCGGGCATAAAATATCATGGTCACGTCATTAAAAGCTTTCATGGAGAGGGATTTTACGCTCATTTTTACTCTAGTAAATTCGCTCCTTTACTGTCTTCCTGTAGCCAGGCTTATAGTAGAAAAATCATACTCGATATTTAAAATCAGGGCTTATTAAACTATGCATCGCAACCCTAAATGGAATAGTAAAGCGAAATGCTACAGTCGTGCAGATTAAATACAAACAGTCGAATTTAAAGCAACATTATAGATTTTTTAATTTTCTTTCATTAAAACTCTTACATTTTCTGTACAGCTAAGTTATAAAATCATAATACTGGCCGTTTCACCTAATAAATTGTATTCAGATATTAGAAAACACACCAACGCGCATAGCAATTGCGGGGACGCATTGAAATACGGAGTATTATGTATTTAACAAAGGCAAATACGTATCTCCATGCTCCACGCAAGCGCAATAGATATATGTGAGAACCGAGGGGCTGTAGAGCCGTGAGCTCAACCCTGCTGAACGGCTTCTTGTCAGGAAATGGCTTATAATTTAACGGAAACACGCAAATCGTTCAATGGCTGTTTCCGATGAAGAAATGACACCAGTTAAGATAATTACACGCGTCTTAACTCGTGATTCGTAACACTATTGTAGGTGATCTCGTTAAACACTTGACAAGGGATAGATTCTCCGTTCGTTCTCCGAAATAATAGACAGGTTTTAACAAACAACTAATTCAGTTATCAAACGTATAACTAACATACAACGTTAAAACTAAATATGGCAATATGGCGTTGTAAGTTAGAAAGATCTATAGAAAAAGGTAGAGTAGTAATTAGTTTGACGATTAAAAATTTATAAGAACGATCAAGGAAAAATAAGAAAACCGAAAATAATTAATTATTTTTGAGTATTCGTTTTTATTTCATGGAGTTGCGAGCAATTTATTTATTGCCTGGAGCTATAACTTTACATGCTTTAACTTCTACTTCATTTAATACGAACAATAATCAATAAAAAAAAGTAATTTCCACTCAGTAATAATTATTTTTCTAAATTAATTGAGAAAATGAATTTAATTGAATATTACTAAACTAAACTGAATACATTTCAAAATTTATTATTCTGTTTTATTTGCAATAAATTTATTAAAGAACGTGTAAATCGTCTTAATTCAATTAAAATATAGAGCAAAGACAATAAAAATATTTTTAGAAATGATTTATTTTAAATGTTGTGAAAACATTTTAATGCATGTAATTATAAACAAATGTTATTTTCACTTGTCCATACTTACAAAACTTATTACTATATTGTTTATACAGGGTGTTTAATTTAACTTCATAATGAAATGTCTCGAGAAATACTTATGGAACGAAAAATGTTTCAAACATATCCTTAGTATTTTGGAGGGGACAGTTTAATTTTGAAGAATTTAGCCTATTTTTTTAGGTAGGGTGAAAAAGAAATTTGATGACGCTGCAATCCGTAAAGATAAGTTTTTTTTTCTATAATTCCTAAAAAAATTTTTCTTTAAGCGTTTTTTTCAATTTACATTTTTTTTAACTTTTTGCCCTGTGTGCATTAAGGGGAGTTTTGATCCGCATCGTGAGCGTATTCAGGCTTTCAATGAAATATATCAGATGATGAGGTACAGGGTCTCATATATTTAGGACATACCGTAATTAAAAGAGTTTACGTTGGCACGGAATCGTGACATAGTAATCTTTTTTAGTTTTGAAAAAGTAAAAATGCACCAGCATCTTCCATTGAAATTAAAAGTATCAGCACTGGAGGTAACATTTATGAGCTGTCAGGAAAAATGCTACAGAACAGCACAAATTCTAATATTTTTTCATTACAATTTAAGGGTTTTGAAGATTTCATTTTATATTTTTGATTTTTTTATATGTTGAAAGATTAAACTTTGAATAAAAGAAATAGTTTTTAATAAGATAGATAAATTGAGTGGAANCAGACGGAAAGTTCTTCCAGGACCGGCTGGAGACATGCTCGACAACTTTGCACCAGCCAAGTTCTTGTGTTGCCATTATTTTTCTAGCCCTTGAAGGTTTTAAATCAGAATTTAAATTATTTACGGCACATTTTTATTTAAAACAGTTTCCTATCTCGAATATATTTTGATAGTAGTTATATAAATATTAAAAATTTATTTAATTACTGTTATAGTTATAGTTGAGATGAAAAGGTTACTTATACTGAAGACGATAGTTTGATAAAACCGGTTCTATTAGTGAGCTGTCGTCATTTTACTTTTTCAATATTTGTTTTTTTTTTAGTTGTATAATAATTATTAATTCTAAACAAGTTCTCTTGTATTGCCTATTTTAAACATTCGTCTCGTAAAATATACATAAATAACGAAAGCGAGTCAAAATTTGAACGCTCATAAATATCTTTTTATTTTTATTTTACAACAGCCGAAAAAGTAAAAGTAATTTTCCTATTCGCTTTAAGTCGATGAAGACAATACATCGTTTAACCACGTTTATAAAAATCAATAATAATTGACATGGCAAAATAATTTGACTCTTTCCTGTAAAAACTTTACTTTTGTCAAGAAAACAATTTTTATAACAGTTGAAAAAGTAAATGTTCAATTGAACTTGTTAAAATATCATCGATATGTGAAAACTTTCAGACATTTAAGAAAAAAAAAGCAACAAATTACAAGTAGATTATGAATAGTCAGTAAAAACTCCACCGGTAAAGTCACTAAATCTGCGAATAAAGTAAATGGTTAGAAGCAGTTTGTAAGAGAATGAGTAAACTAACATAAAATTTTTTATTGCAGTATAAAATGTTTTTNGTATTTCATATTATAATACTTGATTTATATAACTATAAAGGTTATACAACGTCAGATATTTTCAAACTGAGTGATCAATCTTACACACTTTAATAATTCTGTATTCTCCTACATTACACAATTAAAAAATTTTTTTTAATGTATTAGAGAATGCGTTATATCCAGTAACAGGAGGAATCCGTCCAGGTTAGTTCGAAGTCGAATCATTTTCCTGTTTTGTCCTTTTGTTTCTGCATTTTTTCACTACCGTATATATATAAACACAAGTGAAATGATAACTAAACTTAAGAGAATTTGAAATGAACTCAACAGAGACATGGACAACATTTTTTTTGATCTGCAGTTTTTAAAGATGGTAGTAATAATCACTTATCTATATATACAATAATACACAGCGAAAAATTCAAATCAAAATCAGTGTTAATGACAAGGAATCGGTAACCTTTCAATTTTAGAAGCCTAACGTCGCAGTATGACAGACAGAAAGTGCTTCCAGGACCGGCTGGAGACATGTTCGACAACTTTGCACCAGCCAAGTTTTTGTGTTGCCATTATTTTTCTAGCCCTTGAAGGTTTTAAATCAGAATTTAAATTATTTACACCACATTTTTATTTAAAACTGTTTCCTATCTCGAATATATTTNGACTAAACGATGATGAAAATGAAAATGAAAGAATCACTTATACTTTCTTGGCTTTTATACAATTGAATTGTAGGACAAGGTTTGTTTTTGGTCAAATTTCAGCACTATGGTACTCTTGTATAGTGTGAAAAACGAATATTTAAAACAGAAAATTTCTAAAACGTAGACATTTTTGAATATAAACTTATTTCAAAAGTTAAAAAAATATAAAAAATCACAAAGAAAACTACCACTGCTTAGTAACAACACCGATTATGGCACACTATAACCGAGTGTAACAGGACAGTTTGCTTTGTGTGCATTGACACTCCCCACTTTTCTAATTTTATTTCTTATTTAATTTTAAATTAATTAAAGTTTTATTATTAATTAACAATTAACCTATTTTCGACAGACAAAACCCGTTTCACCTGTTTTCAACGGACAATCTGTTTTCGCTTGACAACCTGTTTACAAAGGAAGTAATACAATTTCATGGAAACATTTTTACTATTAATGAAACAAATGTGAGAACTAACGGTGAGGAGATGGAAAAGACCCATACCCATTAACTGTGAGATAGGAAACCGGGAAACCACATTCACTTTGTAAAGAACGGTAAATTTAACTTTAAAATGAAAGCCAAGCGATGCCGTAGAGCCTCTCGTCTTTAGTCAGCTCCACACACCAGTTAAGAATTGGCGCGTCTGATTGGCGTTTAAAATGGATTTCTCTGATTAGTACGATTTTATCCGAGTGGAAAATAATATTATAGGAGAGAGATACCGATCCAGGAATAGAAGTAAGCTTAGTTCAAATTATATATATACTACATTTATTAGGAGAGAAAAAATACAGTGACAAAGAGTAAAACGAAATGTTCTTAATTAAGTGGCACGTAAATTTCAATCTATATATGTTTTCTCTACCTACCCTATCTTATAATTACATCATTCGTCGAGAGAGAAAGTTTACGATAATCGTAATCACCTGGGACGTAGTGCGAGAAATTTGATATTTCTTATTACGTTTTTTATTAAGATGACACAGAAACTAATTCGATTGGCGAGTGACATGGCTGAAAGTCACGACAGCCCAAGATGGCTTGTGACCTATGGATTAGGACAAAAAGCAAGTATGAAAGGTAACCTTTACCTATCATAAGAAACCAGTAGACAAACACGATTCCGTGTGTCTCTTGTGATACTTTTGTGAGATTCTGCAACTATTCTCGCGTGTTCTAGGGTCCAGTGAAGCTTTAGACGATCAATCAGTTAATTAAAAATCAAAAATTAATACGCAGTTAATTAAGAATTGGGAAAATACCCCGTATCCTATTTCATTCTAACCTTGTAAAAGCCATCCAGAGACAACGACAGCGGATCTCACAGATTCGACGCCGCTCAAAGGTAGTTGTTGTTATTTTATACACACACGTATATAGCCTATATTTTATTTATTTGTTCGCATCTGCCGTTTGTATGTATTTATAAGCAGTATAGTTATAACTTGTTCATTGTAGAAAGACATATATAAATCTATATGTGTACATGTCCATATATTAATTTTAGCCCTGCGAGCAATAATTTAGCATTTTTCTATACACAGATTGGGTCGTCCATGATTTAATTGAGGAATATCGTCAGAAAAAAAACGAGACGCGATTTTTTCAGAAAGGACCACAACAGTCCATTTGCATTAAAAAAATGAACACATTTTCTTCAGAAATCAATCATGACGATTAAATAAAACAACGTCATAACTGGTCGATCTGCCAAGGAAATGTTTTCGGAAGGACTTCTATGGAAAATTGTAGCGAATATGTAATTGTGCCAAGAAAAAATTCGAGAAACACGAGCAAGCTGTTAATGAGGCGCATAAACCTTAAACATCTGCACTCCTGTGTTTATTTCTAGTATTTTGAAGTTTTGTATGTTAATCGCTGGCTTATTTTAAAAAAATGAGAAACCAATTATCATTGTATATATGAAATGAATAATAATAAAGTTTCATTTATATGTTTTTCCGAAAACTGTTTATTTATTTCACCTTAATGGAGTAACAAGATATAAGAAAAATAGAATTCTATTAGAAGTTTTAAAAGTTGTTTTTTTCTCTATAAGTGGAAGGAGTGGCTTCATATTCATGAAATTTTGAAAATTAATCGACAACAAATAACTCTTATTCTGGTATTAATTAAACACGTACTTTTACAAGTTATTTGTCGGTTCATTATAAACGAACGGCCCATATACATACACATAAGTATAGAATGTACAAATTTTTATGTTATTGGTATAAATAACTACAGACCAGTAAATATATATTTTTTGTTTTGTTTTACATGTAAGCTTTGTGCTGGCAAAAGTAGAGGTCTTACAGCAGAGCATGAAATATTATTTTGCCATGCCAATAAAACATGTATTTTTTTTAATGAAAAAATAAACTACAAGCGTGACTAAACGATGATGAAAATGAAAATGAAAGAATCACTTATACTTTCTTGGCTTTTATACAATTGAATTGTAGGACAAGGTTTGTTTTTGGTCAAATTTCAGCACTATGGTACTCTTGTATAGTGTGAAAAACGAATATTTAAAACAGAAAATTTCTAAAACGTAGACATTTTTGAATATAAACTTATTTCAAAAGTTAAAAAAATATAAAAAATCACAAAGAAAACTACCACTGCTTAGTAACAACACCGATTATGGCACACTATAACCGAGTGTAACAGGACAGTTTGCTTTGTGTGCATTGACACTCCCCACTTTTCTAATTTTATTTCTTATTTAATTTTAAATTAATTAAAGTTTTATTATTAATTAACAATTAACCTATTTTCGACAGACAAAACCCGTTTCACCTGTTTTCAACGGACAATCTGTTTTCGCTTGACAACCTGTTTACAAAGGAAGTAATACAATTTCATGGAAACATTTTTACTATTAATGAAACAAATGTGAGAACTAACGGTGAGGAGATGGAAAAGACCCATACCCATTAACTGTGAGATAGGAAACCGGGAAACCACATTCACTTTGTAAAGAACGGTAAATTTAACTTTAAAATGAAAGCCAAGCGATGCCGTAGAGCCTCTCGTCTTTAGTCAGCTCCACACACCAGTTAAGAATTGGCGCGTCTGATTGGCGTTTAAAATCGATTTCTCTGATTAGTACGATTTTATCCGAGTGGAAAATAATATTATAGGAGAGAGATACCGATCCAGGAATAGAAGTAAGCTTAGTTCAAATTATATATATACTACATTTATTAGGAGAGAAAAAATACAGTGACAAAGAGTAAAACGAAATGTTCTTAATTAAGTGGCACGTAAATTTCAATCTATATATGTTTTCTCTACCTACCCTATCTTATAATTACATCATTCGTCGAGAGAGAAAGTTTACGATAATCGTAATCACCTGGGACGTAGTGCGAGAAATTTGATATTTCTTATTACGTTTTTTATTAAGATGACACAGAAACTAATTCGATTGGCGAGTGACATGGCTGAAAGTCACGACAGCCCAAGATGGCTTGTGACCTATGGATTAGGACAAAAAGCAAGTATGAAAGGTAACCTTTACCTATCATAAGAAACCAGTAGACAAACACGATTCCGTGTGTCTCTTGTGATACTTTTGTGAGATTCTGCAACTATTCTCGCGTGTTCTAGGGTCCAGTGAAGCTTTAGACGATCAATCAGTTAATTAAAAATCAAAAATTAATACGCAGTTAATTAAGAATTGGGAAAATACCCCGTATCCTATTTCATTCTAACCTTGTAAAAGCCATCCAGAGACAACGACAGCGGATCTCACAGATTCGACGCCGCTCATAGGTTAGGGACAAACCGACCCCTAATCGGCGGATTATCTCACACTTTTGTTTTAGCAGAAACCCCAATTTCCTCTGATTTATAGGAAGAAGTGGAGAGATCTTGTACTGTACATTTATAAATTTCCTCTCTTTTTCCAACCGAATAAAATATTATTTAAACTAAATTAATTTTACAATNGTCATAAAGAATGGACACTACTGATTTGAGACCGAGAGCATATAGTTTAAATTAAATAAATTATAAATTGCAGTAAAATAATTGCCCATTGTAAAATTTCTGTTTTCTGTAAATTACTGTTTATGATGGTAATTCGGCACAGAAAATTTTCCCGGCGACCTTTATGTTTCACGTTCTCTACTAGAATCGTTGTAATTTCCCACAACATAATGAGAACGATTTTCTCCTTTCCATGATAAAACCTTTAATGTACATTTAATTGTATTTGTATAAGTTTATTTCTAATCTACTACTGTCTTATATTTTATACTATCTGATGTGAAATTTTGCGTAATAATTGCAATTTAATCGATAAAGCAGAGATGCCTATCTAATCAGTATTCAATTCACGACTTTTGTTTTTTTAATGTTTTTAGCAAACAAATACGAAAAAAGAACTGTTTATATGACAAAGTTACAGTAAATCGGGAGACACTAAAGCCAATTTTTCCAAAAGATGAGTCAGTAAATGTTAAACTTATAAGGAGCAATCCGGCCATAAATTTCGCGTGGCAAACTTCATCTCAAATATCATAGCCCATATCAGGCCCAATTTTTTTTTTTATTATTTTCTTTACAGATAAATTAGTATGAAATAATAAAATAATAAAATTAGTATAAAAAATCGCAAAAAAATACCACTGCTTAGTAACAACACCGATTATGGCACACTATAACCCGAGTGTAACAGGACAGTTTGCTTTGTGTGCATTGACACTCCCCACTTTTCTAATTTTATTTCTTATTTAATTTTAAATTAATTAAAGTTTTATAATTAATTAACAATTAACCTATTTTCGACAGACAAAACCCGTTTCACCTGTTTTCAACGGACAATCTGTTTTCGCTTGACAACCTGTTTACAAAGGAAGTAATACAATTTCATGGAAACATTTTTACTATTAATGAAACAAATGTGAGAACTAACGGTGAGNATTAATTAACAATTAACCTATTTTCGACAGACAAAACCCGTTTCACCTGTTTTCAACGGACAATCTGTTTTCGCTTGACAACCTGTTTACAAAGGAAGTAATACAATTTCATGGAAACATTTTTACTATTAATGAAACAAATGTGAGAACTAACGGTGAGGAGATGGAAAAGACCCATACCCATTAACTGTGAGATAGGAAACCGGGAAACCACATTCACTTTGTAAAGAACGGTAAATTTAACTTTAAAATGAAAGCCAAGCGATGCCGTAGAGCCTCTCGTCTTTAGTCAGCTCCACACACCAGTTAAGAATTGGCGCGTCTGATTGGCGTTTAAAATGGATTTCTCTGATTAGTACGATTTTATCCGAGTGGAAAATAATATTATAGGAGAGAGATACCGATCCAGGAATAGAAGTAAGCTTAGTTCAAATTATATATATACTACATTTATTAGGAGAGAAAAAATACAGTGACAAAGAGTAAAACGAAATGTTCTTAATTAAGTGGCACGTAAATTTCAATCTATATATGTTTTCTCTACCTACCCTATCTTATAATTACATCATTCGTCGAGAGAGAAAGTTTACGATAATCGTAATCACCTGGGACGTAGTGCGAGAAATTTGATATTTCTTATTACGTTTTTTATTAAGATGACACAGAAACTAATTCGATTGGCGAGTGACATGGCTGAAAGTCACGACAGCCCAAGATGGCTTGTGACCTATGGATTAGGACAAAAAGCAAGTATGAAAGGTAACCTTTACCTATCATAAGAAACCAGTAGACAAACACGATTCCGTGTGTCTCTTGTGATACTTTTGTGAGATTCTGCAACTATTCTCGCGTGTTCTAGGGTCCAGTGAAGCTTTAGACGATCAATCAGTTAATTAAAAATCAAAAATTAATACGCAGTTAATTAAGAATTGGGAAAATACCCCGTATCCTATTTCATTCTAACCTTGTAAAAGCCATCCAGAGACAACGACAGCGGATCTCACAGATTCGACGCCGCTCAAAGGTTAGGGACAAACCGACCCCTAATCGGCGGATTATCTCACACTTTTGTTTTAGCAGAAACCCCAATTTCCTCTGATTTATAGGAAGAAGTGGAGAGATCTTGTACTGTACATTTATAAATTTCCTCTCTTTTTCCAACCGAATAAAATATTATTTAAACTAAATTAATTTTACAATTCTTTTTAAACTTTAAAATGTTCCCAAACTCCCAGTTCTCACATCTGCTTTAAGGTGTTTTTTTGGAACAAAGTGCATACTGCTTTTTGTAAAACATAAAATGATTTATAAAATTGTATAAAATGCACTATTTGCTTTTCCTTCAGCATTAATTATCACATTTATTTTCTAAACATAAAAATTTGTGATTAGCAATGTTCAATCTATTTTATATCACAACAGAATAAGTGATTTGCAATGTAATTGTATTGAAATAACAATACATTGGAATTTTTTCTTTTATTGACTTGGGGAAAAGCAAAGAGAAAATGTGTTATTAGTTACCATGTTTCTGTTTTTTTATTTTAATAACACTACTTTAAGTACAGTCAAATGCTGCCTCTCTTTTTGAACAATTCAGTTTACAAACAAAATCTTGAATGCCATATTTGCCCTAGTTGCTGTATGATAACTCAGTTGTCTAACAAGCTATTTGGCAGGGCCAGCTATTAATGGTCAACTTCCTATACTTCCTGTGATAAGGACAGTCAACTATGCAACCAATCAATGACAGCACTACCAGTTCAGAAGTTAGTGGTGCCAANGTAAACACGAAGAGTTTAGAACAAGTATATAATAGAACTTTATATAACTCAAGATTTATGTCGAAAAAATTAATTATTTATTATTTCTTTTGCCTTCCAGGTAATAATAACCTTGATAAATTACGTGATTAATATAAACAAATTAAAAATGTAGAACGAAAAATATTGTTCAACGAGTGCAGGAGTAAATGCAGAAAGAAAAAAGTATTTTATAAAGAAATAATAAACTTTATTTTCTATTTTTCGAAACTTTATTCTTGTATATAATAATTTTAAATTATTTATTTTATACAAAAATGTATAGCTATATCAGTTACATTTATATTAAATTTCTTAGAGACAATAGCTGAAAGTCCTACCAGTTCCTATCTATTCGTTGTATAAGAGAAAATTTTACAAGATTTCATAGTTATTTTAATAATATTGTTTATACTTATGACAATCTGCATTATAGATTTTCGACCCCCTTTCTAACTAGGTGATCAGTTTAACCTGTTAAACGCTTAATGTTGTCTAATCAAGTAAGAATATAAAACCACAAAAACTGGCCATAACCAGTTTCAAAATACACGCAGATTATTATTTAAATTAAGAATGATGTAAGTAGTTGAAATCCTTGAACAACTTTGAAGCGGAATAGAAATAATTGCATCACATCGAGGTTGTTGTAGTGTTGTTGTAGTGTTGTTGTGAATTTTTATGATCGGCAAATTATAAATCACGTGTCATAAAACATTCGTTCTTATCTGCGTTTTTCGATGGTTATACTTTTACAGTTAGATAAACAAAGTTAAATGCGTGATTATTACGTATCACTTTGAATCTGCAGGCCAAACAGAATATTAGTGATGTCTATATTGATTTCATATTAAATGATTTTAAGTTTAATTATTACTTTTCTTGTGTTGATGTATATATTAGTGGGAAAATGGAGAAACAGAAAAAAACAACTAAAAAATAATTCGACTTCGATTACACATGGAAAGACTTCCTCTTTGTCTGGTGGTAAGATAATATTTGAACATTTATTATATCTTATAATGTCATAAATGTAATACGAAACAAAGTGAGTTTATGATACAGTTCGACTAATAAATATATTTGCTGGTTAATTATAAATTTTCGTCTAAAAACAAGCGTTGTCTATTAACAATTTTTATTTAATATTAAACATTAAATAAAAATTGTTTTCTGTGAAACGCTGTATTGTCTGTTAAGCCAATATAATAAGTCCTGATAATAGAGAACGCTTGTTTATAGACGAAAATTTATAATTTAGTAACAAAAGGACATTAAAACATTTTAATTAATTAAACTATATTTGATAGTTTATTATACAGTGCATTCAATAAAGATAAAACACCCAACACTTTATACTCATCTTCAGTGTTATAGGAGCTATTACAGAATAATTGTTGTTACTTATTACTGTCATAAAGACACACTTTCACACTAACAGATACGATTCTAAATAATAATTGGCTTCTAAATAATTGGCACAGTCTTAGCACAATATGCGTGCATTCTGTCAAATGGTCTATTTTTTTATATTCATACTTTTTTGAGATTGTTTCTTGTAATCTTGGTTCTAAAAAGCACATCAGTTTATTTTGTTAGCTATACGAGACTTTGTATTTTTGTACGTGATAAACGTGTTACTTATGCTTTAAATAACTGAAAAATAGTGTAAAAATCGACGAAAAGTTTTTACCACCAATTTTGCCGTCATTTTTACTACATTAAAAATACAACTAATAAATTTTACAATTAGGCAATAATATTTAGTACTAGCTGTTACCCGCGACTTCGTCCGCGGAGGTTTTGCAAGCAAACCCCATTTACATTCAGTATTTCAACAACCATAGTAATTGTTATATAACACCTACCGCTGAAGAGAATTGCCGAGAATCAAACGAACTATTTTCAATTTGATTAATTTACTGGAACGTTTACAATCGTTCTATAATCGAACCAATATACAATAACAAATTCGAATTTAAAACGTTTCGAACATTTTTAAAATCGAAATAGATAAAAATATTTATAACAATGTCTGAAATGTTGAACAGAAAACGTACTCGGCAAATTAATAATCAACACCTAATCAGTTGCCGAGGGAGTTTATTTAAAAAACGAACATTTTCGATCTACTCCATAAATCATCTTCAAGTTGAAAAAAAACGAATATGGAATAACCACAAAGAATAGAACATTAAATTCAAATTAAAAAAATATCGACAACTGAGTAACTATGTAAGATAATTAAAGTGTAAAAAATACCAAGTGTAAAAATAAATAACATACAACAATAAATAAGTAATAGTACAAGCCGTTAACAGTTAACAAAAACTATAAATGCTCTCATAACGTGAATTGCGAATCAAGTCGTCATTCATAAGCTATTTGTAGTTCTTTTAATAGCAAACTTCTATGCTGAGGGTAGGCCCTCTTCATCCCTAGCGTTTATACATCTATCATCAAGTTTGCTTCTGTATATTTCCATTTTTTCGGCAGTCTTCGCTAAAGTTGGAGAGTGTATTTGCCTAATGATTTCAGCCTTTTCCCATCCAACTACGGAACCTTAGGCTTGAGCTATCTGGGTCAGCACAGTTGCGTTTGATTTTTTTCTAACATCATATTTATGTTCTCTGACTCTTACCCTCAATTTCCTCGTTGTAACTCCTATGTTAGTGCTGTGCGATGCATCGATGTGACATCGATACATCGATGTTTTTGTTCGTCGATGCATCGACCTTCCGATGTTTTTGAAACATCGATCCTGAATCGATGTTAGCAATATGTGAATTTCGATTCATCGATGCATGTAGTTCATTCATTGTTCCTAATGTTACCACTTGTTCGGTTTTCACCCGGACAGTCCGGGAATTTCGTAGAAATTGTGAAATTGCGATGAAACAAAGTTCTCGCAAATATGTTTACAAATTTACACTATTTTAACAGTGAATAAACTCACACTCATTGAAACTCATCTGCAACTCTGCCATGTTAGTCTGTTTACGCCGAATTGTGGCGCGCAACCTGTCGATTTTCAGGCCGGATGGCCAACGGTCAAGGTGGCAGCCTACCGCTCTGGGGGACTCGGGATCGAATCCGGACGGGTCAAGGAATTCCCAGGAAATTTTCGGGGGTGGTCTGTTCGGATATGTCAGACCCCGTCCCTCACCACCCGGTCGCACCATTGGGGGCCTGGCCGAACCCATAAGTGCCCTCTTAGTGCCCACAGGCACTAAGAGGGCCTTTTATGGCAGTAAAAAATAACCATGTCGACTTTTTTTTTGCATGTACGATCGTACACGTATCAAATACAGCTAAGTTATCTGTACCTGTTTTTTCTTAATTTAGGTTACTTACGTTACTTCTACGCAAGTCCCTAGTCCCTAACTGTAACTGATTTAGAACCGGCATGCATGTTATTCTTCGCATTGTAAAATGACATTGCGCATGCGTCAGGAACTTCTGTTCGAACAAACCCGGTTTTGTTTTGTTTTTTTAATTGTTTGAGTTTATCTTGATTGAACATGGATGTTCCAATGGGCATCGATCAAACATCGATGTGAAATCTGACATCGAAATTCAGCAGCGATGCTTAGGCAAACATCGATGTTTGACATCGATGTTAAAATTACAGACATCGCACAGCACTGTCCTATGTACTCCTCTTTAAATCCTAACTGTTGGTACTCGTAAGGGATCTTATAAACTCCTGCTTTATCTTTTTTCTTACCGTGTTTCCCCGAAAATAAGACAGTGTCTTATATTAATTTTTGCTCTGAAAAGTGCGCTAGGTCTTATTTTCAGGGGAGGTCTTATATTTTCCAGGAGGAAGAATTCACATTTATTATTGAACAAAAAAAATTCCCAAGTCGAACTTAGACGAGAGTGATGTATATCCGATGTGTCGAACTGTCGCCTTTTTATAGCGTCAACATCGGACTCGATGACCAATTAGTGCTTACTGAACCGTAGCACTATGCAAATGTCATGTGGCGTGATTCCCGGCCAACCAATTAGCCATCACCAGCCGTAACGTTATGCAAATCTGTGATTCCCAAGCCATAGTCTTATGCAAATCATGCCGTGTGGCGTAATTGTCTGCTGACCAATCAGTGGCTGTACTTTCAAAAAGCCAACGGCCACTTTCAACCATCTGTCGATGACCGTTACGACTAAAAATAAACTTCGCTAGGTCTTACTTTCAGAGGGAGGTCTTATATTTCGCAATTCAGCAAAATCTGTGCTAGGTCTTATTTTCTGCGGATGTCTTATTTTCGGGGAAACACGGTAATATCCCCTTTATCGTTTCTTAGAATTTTGAATAAATTTGGAGCTCGTTTTAAAATAACCGTTTATTTTTTTTATGTCCGCAATCTCCTTCATAACGCTTCTTACATTTTTGTTGTACGCGAACTTTATGTATTTACTAGGTCTTTGTTTAGAGACCTTTGTATCCTTTATCTCAAAGTTTGTAATAATGCCGGCAATTATGTTTCTCCTGTAGCCTAAGGATTCTGCTATCCGCATAATCCTGTCTATTTCTTTGTCTCTGTCCGTAATATTGCCGCAATATAAAATGGCCCTTCCAAGGCACGAAATGCAGCCAGTTTATAATGAAACGGATCATTAGAATGTGCGTGGATATATACCGTATTAGCCCGAATTTAACGCGACTCCAAAATTTTCGTAAAGATATTTAGAAAAAAAATAATACTCATAAAAGAATTCAAAGAAAGTAAAATTGAATCAGATAAGCATTTATTTATGTAATTACAGTAGAGCATCGTTTATCCGAATCAATTGGGGACTGGGGTGGTTCGGAAAACTTATTTTTCGGATGACGAATCATGTACGAAAAAATATATTAATTTATTCCATGTTGAAATTTTTCTATGTTGCGTGTCGCTTCGCGTTGAATTTTCGTCGATGTTAAGCCTAACGAAGACTATTGTATCGTTAAAAATTATTTTTTTATTTTGTACAAACAAAATAAATATATTGAAAAATATAAAAACAATAAAAAATTATACTTCAGATGTTAATTTAGTATCAAAAACGTAAAATATTTGAGTAACCCAAGAAATAGCCGAAGATTGCAGCGCCACAGCACTAGCGAAAATTTAAATTTGCCGACTGGAATGCTTTCGGATAACAGACGTTTCGGATAACCAGCTTTCGGATAAACGACGCTTTACTGTATAGCTAATAACACAGGCAACCTCTGTAGGAAAATGTCTTTGTTTATATTACATTCCATTACTTAAACCCCGAATTTAGCGCGAGTCGATTTTTTAACGGAAAATAAATGGTCGAAAAATATCGCGTTATATTCGGGCTAATACGGTAGTTATTAGATGATCTGCACGACTTTATTGTTAACAGGAAAGTTATGTCATAAAGAATGGACACTACTGATTTGAGACCGAGAGCATATAGTTTAAATTAAATAAATTATAAATTGCAGTAAAATAATTGCCCATTGTAAAATTTCTGTTTTCTGTAAATTACTGTTTATGATGGTAATTCGGCACAGAAAATTTTCCCGGCGACCTTTATGTTTCACGTTCTCTACTAGAATCGTTGTAATTTCCCACAACATAATGAGAACGATTTTATCCTTTCCATGATAAAACCTTTAATGTACATTTAATTGTATTTGTATAAGTTTATTTCTAATCTACTACTGTCTTATATTTTATACTATCTGATGTGAAATTTTGCGTAATAATTGCAATTTAATCGATAAAGCAGAGATGCCTATCTAATCAGTATTCAATTCACGACTTTTGTTTTTTTAATGTTTTTAGCAAACAAATACGAAAAAAGAACTGTTTATATGACAAAGTTACAGTAAATCGGGAGACACTAAAGCCAATTTTTCCAAAAGATGAGTCAGTAAATGTTAAACTTATAAGGAGCAATCCGGCCATAAATTTCGCGTGGCAAACTTCATCTCAAATATCATAGCCCATATCAGGCCCAATTTTTTTTTTTATTATTTTCTTTACAGATAAATTAGTATGAAATAACAATAAAATTAAATAAAATAACGAGATAAATATTCACATTTTGTTAGTCAATTTAGAGTTAAGACGAATAAACAATACCATGGCGACATAAAAGTTAAACGCTCAAATTTTTAAAGAAATAATATCCAAATCCTTGTGAGATCCAACATTTGGGGGTTTCAAACGTCCGCGTTTTTCGTAACGCTATGTAACTTGTCCGAGATACCTCGGGTTATGGGCTTAAAGTGTTTTAATGTTTAAGATGTGAGCTTGGGTAGGGTGGGTTTGATCTATTTCCACCGTTAATCCATAGAAATTATTGTTGATAGAGTCGATTAGCGTCGAGATATTTGGGATCTTGTTCCATAGAATAAAGATATTATCAATGTATCTTTTGTATATAAGAATGTGTGGGAGTTGAAATGGTAAGAATTCTGATTCGAGTTTTCTTACGACAATCTCGCAGAGGTCTCGTGCGACTGGGCTTTCCATTGGTACACCACGTTGTTGTTCATAAGCGATTCCGTTGAATCTGAAGAAGGAGTTGTGGCAGAGCAGGTGTGACATTTCTAGGATGTCATGTTGTAACGTGTTATCTTGGATCATGTGCATGAGCATATCTCTTATGGCACAAAATACCGATGGAAGGATATAAAGATTTGAAGTCCAAGACAATTATGAATTTTGGGGGTGTCGCTATCTGTTTAAGGATGTTAACTATGTCTGCCGATCTGGTTATGGTGTTTGGGTATCAGTCCAGTTGAGGTACTAATAATCTGTGTGTAGCTTTCTCTAAATTGATAGTTGGTGTACTGGCCTTGTCCACCACAGGTCTGAGTTCTTTTCCTGGTTTGTGCATTTTTGCAAATGCAAACATTCTGGAGTGTCAGGAGCGGCTGTAACAATGTTGGTTGTTTCCAGTCGTTTCGCTAGTTTAGAGCTCGCGAAGCGTTTTACTCTGGCTTGTAGGTTATTGACGGCATTGGCGGCGACGATGTTGAATTGAGTGTTGTGGATATGGTTTTCCACTAGTGTATTGTAGGTATCTCTCTTCAAGAAGACCAACGAGTTCTCCTTGTCTGCTCTGATGACAGTTATATTATTTGCGCGCATCCATCTGCGAAAGCGCTCCATTTTATTTCTTATTTGTTTTTGTTCTTTTGCTTCCTTGGAATTTTTCAGAGTATGAATGATTTTCCATCGGTAGAATTCCTTATCTGTGGCTGGAGAGCCCGCTAATAATGCTTCTATTTCAGGGATGTTGTCAATGTTATCTGAAATCGGATGGGGTGCATATTTAGGTATGTAGTACTTCGGTCATGTATGAGGGAAGCTGTATGTTATCCCAATTAATGAACGGGAATGACGGAGAGGAGCATTCGTATGGCGATTGTACTTTTGGGATCCACCATAGTTTTTTTTGATATTTCTTCTTACAGAAATATCAAGCCCATCCTACCCAAGCGCACTTCTTAGACATTAACATCAAAATAGCGGGATCATCCATCAATACAGAAATGTATCATAAACCAACCGCTCAACCTTTGTATATACCTGCAACATCATGTGACCCACCACAGTATAAGATGGCAGCATTCAACACCGTAATCAAAAGAGCATATTCACATTTCTTGTCACAATCAGCTTTCAATTCTGAAATGCGAAGCATAGAGCAAATAGCTAAACAACATGGTTATCACAACATCTTATGCAAGATAAACAACAAGGTACTCCAACAACAATCCAACAACACCTCTCATTCCAATGATTCCCTGGTTAAGTACATACCAATCATGTACAGGTACAACCCGGCACTTAACGCCATATACAACCATATAGCCAAGAAAAAAAAATGTCCGCTTGGCATTTAGGAGGTGCGCCACAATATTAAATTGGCTTAGAAACGGAAAAGACGCTCCAGACAGCAACAGACTTTTGGGAATATACTCTGTGCCCATAATCGATCATAGAGACAACAGCGAAATGATCTATATCAGGTCATTAAATGCAACTTAGTAACTAGAATCAAGGAACACAAAGCGAACACCCAACAGTGTTGCCGCAATGAAATTTCAAAACGTACCGAAGCGCCTTCAAAAAATGTACTATTTTCCTTCAAAATGTACTAGTTCTATGAATACTTTGTTTGTTTACGTGCCTATATATATATAGTTTATTGTCAAATAATTTAATTTTAAATCTTATTTTTGGAATTTTTTGAAAGCTATTTAAAATTAAAAATATATCTACACATCTATTACTTATTATAAAATGAGCATTACATTGACAACATTTATTAATAATACTATTGAATTTCATCTTAATTTTATAACCAATCGTGCTTTAAAAAAATAATTATAAATTTGTTATATTATATTATTTTATTCTTTATTATACTTTAAATTTTTTTGATGTTATTGCATCACTTTACGAAGTGGTATATACGTAATTGCATCAGTTTTAGTACCTATTTAATTAATTTCAATCATGACAGCAAAAGATAAGGATGCTTGTTTCTTTTAAACTATTTGATGAAAACGTTACATAAAATTGGGGTTGCATAATCATCCGAAATTATTATTATATTTTTGACTGGAAATTACAGGATTTATGCAATTTTAGTTTAATTAATGTCATATAAAACTGACTGCTCGTACAAGTTTGCTTAAAACATGCAACTCAAAAAACCCCAAAATGGCAGCTCAAGAAGTAGATCACGCGTGTCCTGACCTTCTTATATAGACCTTGGAACAGTCGGAAGCGCGGCCATTTTGGAACCATACGTAACATTAACCCTTATTTCTTTTACTACGATTACTAAAATTGAAGTTCATAATTTAAGAATTAAATTATAGTGGTAGAAAATAATATAAAAGTATTTATATTATTTATACTCGTACAATTTCAAAACTATTTTCTGTAATAATTTGTTTCTGACTTAACGGATATTTTGATATTATTGACGACAAAAGTTTAAAATCATTGATTTCCTTACCTGTCCATTATTTTTGTTTGACGGAGTTGAATTGTTTGGACCACGTGGCATGAAAAATTTTGTCAAGGTCCTGATGAGAATGTGCAGACAACTGAACGTATGAAAGAAGACCACTGAGTCAAGACCGTTTACACGTGCAACTATCTATGTTGATGACGTCGACGGACACACACCATATGTATGTTGTGATTGGATAATTTAAATTAGCAAGCAGTGACACTAATGAGACTTTATTAAACTAATTTCTCATTTTTTCGTTAAGGCGTGAAATATTATTTTGTACCGTAAATGGTACTTGAAATATTATAATGTACTGAAAATGTACTAAAAATCTAAATGTACTTTCAATTTACTGGAAAGGGCAAAATGTACCAGAAAAGTACAAATGTACTAGGAACGGCAACACTGACACCCAACATCATAGAAACAACACCGCCTTATCGGTATATTTTTCTGACCCAGAAATAGTACCGCTATTCCCTCTAGCCAGAATTATTCACACCACGTTCCGCACACAACACCTCAAATGGCTAGTGGCCTTATACATTTGCCTTAACACTTTCAGGAATAAGCACTGCATTAACTTCAAACAAGAAATGAAGATATCAACAGCATGGGAAGCCTTTCTCAATAAAACTCTAAAGTAACAACATACGGATAATGCGCAAGTCTACAATGACGCCATCGGTCACACGTGACAACGTTCCAGAAAGATTTTTCAAAACAACGGTTAATTCTAGACTGGAAATTCGAATTCATATAGGGAATTCCATAGCGCCTGAAGAAGAAGCACATTAGGTTCGAAAACGTTTGCAAAGTCCTCTGTATTGGAGAAGAACGTCAGGTGCAGGCAGTGAAGTTGGGTAATTCGAAATATTAATCAAAATAAAATATTTAAAAAATAATTTTTGGTAGAAACGATTCTCAAAGGAATAAGTGCAAATTTAAACTTCAAATGGAGACAAAACACTCAGCAATAGATCTATCAATAGATGAATACACTAGCAGGAACACGACGAAATCAGGTCGTTAAGATATAGACTGAATTAACGTCATTTTGTTTTTACGTTGCTTATAATTGTTTTCGTTACAATTAAAGAAATATTAGAATGTTTAGAAAAAGTATGTGGGATTATTCATAAATGATCTAATTTTAACGTCATAAAATACATCCAAATATTAATATTTACACCAGTGTGTGTAATAATGCAAGCACAAACGGGCAGACGGCCCTGGAAATAAAATAATTGAACACAGGCATGCACAGGTTGGAGGCTTGTGCGTCTAAGCAATGGAAATGTCCATGGAAAGTTTTCCGGTTTTTTTTCCTATGAAATATGTAATTAGTTTTCACTTTTCCATAAAAGTAATTCCGAAAGGTATTCATTCCTATGGCAGATTGCCCATTTATTGCGTTGCTTTATTTAATCGACAGAATGTATTCCTCAGAGAAAAGTGATCATTTTTTCATTTTATTGACTATTCTTTGTCTCATTTGAAGATGTCGTGCCTCGTTCTTTTTCATCTGATGATATTCCTCAATGAAATCCTGGTCGAACCCACATGAAATTTAGAAAATAATGTTTGTATTTATTCATATATATATGACTATACAATGAACAAGTTATAACTATATTGCTTATATATACATACACACGACAGTAGCGAACAACTAAATAAATACTGTATATGTACAAGGATATAATGTATACATATGTAATAGTAAAAACTTTTTTTTAAGTAGACTCAAACGCAACTAACATTTCTTAATACTCAAATTACTTTGCCACGTTTTGACATTATTTTTATAGATATAAAATAACTTTCTGGAGAAAAGACAATTAATTAATTAAATTTTTATCTTCTCTTTATCATATTTTAATTGAATTTATTTTATATATTTTAAATAAATTTATTGCAAACAAAAATGTATAGCTCAAAATTCAATTAGTTCATTTTGGAAACTATTACATAAATTTATTTTTTACCCAGCAATTTAGAAAAATAATTCTTAGTGACAAGAAATTTCCTTTACTATTCATTGATTTTTTGTATTAAACAAAGTAGAATTTTAAATGACAATTGGCAATAAATTAAGACAAGGCAATTACTAGAATTAATAAAAAATAAGAAACTGATAAAGAATTGTGGTTAATTCAGAATCAGTGGAGAGACACTCAGATGAAAACATATTAAACTGGTTAAGGTATCTTCCTTTAATCTGTGAATTAATGTACAAAAGTCTTTACATAGCAGTAGGACGAGCGTCCGCACGTGTCGACAGACAGTAGTTCTAACAAAGGAACAGGTTAAGACAAAGGGTCATAAAACCTTTTGTTTGGTTATTGGGTAGGTCCCTCTAGTGGGTCAAATTGGTATGCGTCGAGAGTATCGACAAGAATTAATTGCATGTTAATTACTTTCACTTTGTTGTTTTTTCTTGATTGTATTGACAATTTCTAATCCGAAAACAAATATCGTATCGAATTGAAAACCTTCATTTCACCTTCACTTTCATACAAACAAAATTTACTTTTTCAACTTTTAACTTTCCTCGTGATAAGTCTGATTTTAATTTTCAAACTATACAATAATTTTTGTAAATATTCAATTCTCCTCACACACAAAGCAAATTCAAATAAAACATGTTCAGAAAATAATCGAAATATAATCAATTATTCAGTTTGAGTATATTTTATTTTAAAATTCATATTACACTTTTTAACAACATGTTTTTCAATTAGTTGAAATAAATGAATTATTTATATACGAAAATGAACTTTTATAATATTTAAAGAGGATTTTTTCCCTCTGTGAAACTTTGTAAGCGATATTTGTTGAGGAATGAAGTTTCTGTACCTTGGTTGGAAGTTTCGGTTGAAAGGACTGAGAATCTTTCGTCGATCTTTTTCTGTGATAGTAAAAAGTGGCGAAGTTCGGTCGTTGTCAGCTTGAGGAGGAGAAGGAGTGGTTGACGATGCTTTGCTTCGAACACAAAATAAAACTGCGAAGAAGGCGAACTCGAAACAACCGAAAACGGCCTCGAATCGTAGGAAATCGCCCATATTAACCGTAAGTTTCTTCCAATAGAATTTTGATGTTTGTATCAGCTGACAGGACGTACTAATGAATTAGACGTCCAGATGTTCCTCAAAATTGGATACATTTTTTTATGAAAGTAAGTTCTATCTGCCTTTTTGAAATAAAAGTGACAAATGTGTCCTGTGTTGATAGGGAAAATACCTGAAAGTAGTGAACATGTTATTACTTTAACCCAGTGGTGATATTCGAAATATTTAACAAAGGGTTCGCTAACAGAAAATTTCTCCTTAACAGTTTTTTTTTCGCCCAAATGGTGCACCGGAAGGCTCTAGTTTAGTAGTGTTACAGAGTATAATACATATATTTTAATATATTTTTTAAAAGAATCAAAACCATTGAGAAATGTTACATGTGTTTAACAAGGTTCGGAAAACTTTGAAAATGTTAACAACGGATTCGGCCGAACCTGTGCGAACCCGCTGAATATCACCACTGCTTTAACCTAATCACTATTTGGAAGGAAAGAGTTATAATAATAATTCATGAGCAAGAAATAGTTTGGTTTAATTTAAGGTCTAAATTAAAGCCGTTCTCTATATTTAATAAAACCTTNACCTTTGGAGACATCATTAATATAAATAATTTTTATGGCCGTTGAATAAGAAGTGTTTCTTTCACAAGAAATGTATAAAATTAGTGCTGTATTAGACTTACGGTACCTAATTTACATACTGTACAGATGATAATAAACTGAACTTACTAGCCTAAAATCTCCGTAGCGTGTTGCCAGGTGGCAGAAAGCATATATTTAATTATAATAAAGTTACAATAAATTAAGTTAATATATAATTATATATACAGTACCTAATTTATATATAATTAATATATAATTATATGTACAGTACCTAATTTATATATAATTTATATAATACTGTTCAGAGGATAGAAATCTCTCTGTAGCGTGGCACTACGGACGGCGGGAAAGTATTTCGGCTGTCCGATGACGTTTTACGTAATTATAGGAGTTTTTTTTATTTTTTTACGGTTACCGTCACAATTTTTCGCAGTTTTATAGGAATCGTAATTATAGGGACCGTAATTATAGGGGGGTCGACTGTATATTATTAAATTTATCTTCATTATTGTTATGGTTATAGTTATTTAAGGAGAAATTTTTTTTAGTATCTCTAGGTTTGCAGAAATCTATAACTATTTGGACACATATGTTTCCTAATTTTTATAGTTATAATGCTGAAATTGGTTAAATTCTGTATGGTTCAACTGCCCCCTCCAAAATACTGAGGGTTTGTTTTAAACACTTTTTTCATACAATGCGTATTTCTCGAGATATTTCACAGTATCTGGTTCCTGTATAAAAAATATACTGTAGTTATAACTTCTATAAGAAATGACAGGTGCAGTTAACATTTGTTCATAATTACAGACATTGAAATCTTTTCAGATTATTTCGAATAACTCATTTTAACAAATAATATTTTTATTGTCTTCTCTTCATATTTTGATTAAATTAATTTGTATTAAATGTTTTTTAACAATTTTTTTGAAAATAAAAATCAATGATAATAAAATTCAAAATGTAATCAGTTTATTGTAGAAATATTAAATTAAATTCATTTTCTAAACATTAAGTTAGAAAAAACAATTATTACTAAATGGAATTTTTTTTCTATTAATAGTTGTTCGTATTAAATAAAGAACAAGATAAAACAATTGCAGGAATAAATAAAGTTCAGGAAACTTTACGTAATCAAAGGAAAATAACAGACTCATGAGCAACTAATCACTTTTACTTTTCTGATTTTTTCTTGATTGTTTTGATAAATTATTAATTACCAAAAAAAATCTTACCAAATTCATAACCTTGATTTGTGCATTACTTTTAGAAAACTAAAGTTAGTTTAGTAGCTCTTTTCATTTTACTGACAAACAATACAATAATTGGTATAAATATACAACGAAAAACGAACAATCTATTTCTAACAATAAAAAACTAACAATTTATTTTCAAAAATAAAAAATCAACAATCTATTCTAATTTTCTAAAGTCTAAGAGATTGATACTGGTAGTATCAAAATATTCCAATTGATTATACATAACTTGTGTACATAATAACCATTTTTAATCGTGATCGTGATGGTCAGAATGATGGTGATGAGAATTATCGTGACTACTGTGAGAGCTATGATCGTCATGCCCTTGATGGTGGTCGCTATGATTGTCATGCTCTTGATGGTGGTCACTATGATCGTCATGTCCTTGGTGGTGGTCACTATGATCGTCATGCCCGTGATGGTGGTCACCATGATAGTCGTGTCCTTTGTGAGAGTCGTCGTGTTCGTGAGAACTATCATTGTGATGATGGCTATCATCATGGTGATCTTCGTGACTGTCATGATGATCTTCACGACTATGTACATCGGATCCATAATGATGAGGTCTATGATAACCATGATGGTCGTCGTAATGACCTCCATGATGGTCGTGGTGATGATCGTCATGGTGACCTCCGTGATGATGATCGTCACAATGACAATCATGAAAAGAGCCGTGATAGGACTTTGAATGATCAGAATGTTCAAGACCATCTTCATTCATATGATGCATATCTTTTCCTTCATTCTTTAGTGGCATTCCGAGAAAATTCTTCAATTTATCATTTACTTCCATCTGAAAAAGATGCAGCTGATGCAGATCATGTTTAACGTTTTTATTCATGTCAGAAACCATGCTCCAAAGAGACAACAGATTCTTTTCTAGATTTTCAATCTGAGTTTTCAAGTCCCCTAATGGATCGATGTTACTAAGTCTTTTTTCAAGATCATTTTTTTACATTTATTATTATTATTTAATAGTTTACAAATCACAATCCTTTATACTGTTTAAACAGTATATTTACAAACGTACACGTATACATACATTTGATGGGAATCATAATATCTCCTAATGGGGATCAGTCTTTCCCCGCACCGCTTTCGCATAACGGGGCTTAGATACAATATTCTCTACAGTAACTTATATTATAAATACGATTATACATAACATAATAAAAAAAATAAAAGTAAAAAAATAAATAATAATAAAATAAAATAAATATAATAAAAGAAAAAAAGAAAAAAAACCCACTGAGCAACTTGCTCAGGAAAAATAATTACAATTTAACCCGAGTTACTTTTCTCTGTATGATCTTCTTGAAAAAAGGTAACGAGCTGCCTATACGTTTTTTTGTTTCTGATTAATTGGTACACACTACAGTGCTAGCGTAACCCTTTTTCCAATACAAGCAATGAGAGATAATGTCTTTCAGATGTCCATTCCAAGCAATCATAAATGAGATGGTACAAAGTCTCCATCTCCTCTCCACATACACATTAATTTTGTTCATCCAAATGAAATCTGCTCCTATATTCTCCGAGACCATCGTGTCCCGAAAGACAAATCATAAGTTCACGCTCTCTCCCAAACCACTTAAGATGGGAGAGTCTTTCATCAATATTTGGGAGAAAGTCGAAGGTTTTCCTCCCTTTTATACTATTTGTCCAAATCTGTTGCCATTTTTCTATCATTGTACTTTTTAATGCCCCCTTTCCCCAGGACTGTGGAATTGTGTTAAACACTTTTTCATTACCAGTGGCAGCTTCTTTGGCCAGAAAATCGGCTCGTTCATTCCCATATATACCGACATGCGCTCTGACCCATTTAAAATAAAACTTCTCTATTAGACCATGTTCTCTGAGTTTTGTCTGAATACTAAAGACCTGCTGATGTTTACATTTATGGTTAGTCAGGGCCTGAAGAGCACTGCGACTATCTGTATTAATACAGACACCTTCTTTCCGTTCATGTTTTATACACCATTTAACAGCTTTGTCTATGGCCAATAACTCGGCTTGAAAATTGGAGCAATATGCTTCCAATGTAAATTTGTCACTATGAATTTCTTCATCTATACTAATATTATAAAAGGTAATGTTTGTATGTATGTTAGTTTGTATGCAGCAGGTAATCTCCGAAACTACTCATCCCATTTCAAAAATTTTTTCACCAATATTTAGAATGGAACTTCAGGATGGACATAGGCTGTATATTATTTCGTTAAACATGGGGGATGGACATTTCTTTACGGTAAGCCTTACGGGGAAGCTTACCGTAAAGAACTCTGCTTCTATTTATACTATTTTAGATGCGAATTTTTGAGTTTTTGATTGCGTTTTAATAGAGTACGTCAACAGAATGTACACTAAGAAGGGATTTTTCGATATTCCCCCCGGGGGAGAGGGACAGGATTGAGGCTTACTGTGAAGAACTTCACTTCTATTATACTATTTTAGATGCGGGTTTTTGCGTTTTTGATTCTGTTTTAATAGGGTACATCAACAGATTGTACACTAAGAAGGGATTTTTCAAAAAATTTTCCCCCCTGGGGAAGTGTTATACATTTATAATAGATACATTTTGAGCCACAACAATGCGTGGCGAGGTCTGCTAGTTTTGCTCATAAACTACGAAAGCGGCCCCAGTGCCTGAATCAGACCTAGAACCGTCCATATATATATCAGTCTTAATTAGGTCATTAGCCAGCAGCCTTACCCCTACACTTTCAGCTGGGTGAGGCAGTTCCTTTACTGAGATATCTCGTTCATAATTATTTAGATCAATTGGAATATCGATCCTGTTATCCTCTCCGCCTTTCTTTAGCCAATACCTCTGAGCTCTTTCTTCTATTATTAATTCAAGAGGCGCTTTTCCGCCAACACCATAAGAGCCTCTGTAGATGTAGTCTTAAAACACCTTGTAAGTTTCAAAAGAGCAGTCTTTTTAATATCACAAAGACTAGTTAAACGATTAATTATTTTGCAAATATATTGGAATTGACGGAATAATCAGCAGCCATTTTTTCGAACATGGCCAGCTTGTTTATCAGACCTGAACTCATTTGATTTTTGCCTTTAGAGCCATTTCAGGATTATTGTGTTTGATGAACACATTACAAATATAGCAGGACTCAAAGTCAGCATTAGAACCATATGCACTCATATGTATAGTTGCTCATGCTATTTTGCGATTTCAGCTTGTATAAAAATATAAAAGACAGCATATTAAACATTTGTCATGTCACTCGTTAATGCGTTCTTACTTTTGTATTTTACCTCTGAAAAATAGTTAGATGAACGGCGTGATTTTATTGCTAACAGGAAGAGATTAATGTACAGAGAAAGACACTACTAATTTGAAGTACTGTACATAACGTATATTTTAAGTTTAATTTAAAAATTGCAACCCGGCAGTGACAGTGTCTCAATATAATAATTACTTGTATTAATTCTTTTTTTAAGTTATTGCAATTTTATGTCTGTTGAAAATGAGTAAGAGGTGTTACGTTCGTTTTGCAGATGTGTGTAACTAGTGCTGGACTTTTGTTTTGAAACTGGTTTAGTAGTGTACAACGTATGGATGCGCCACATTCACAAACGATTTTATACTACGGACCATGGATTTTATACCACGGACCATGGATTTTATACTACAGACTATGGTTCCGTATGGTTATTGCATATTGGTTCGATTACATAACGATTGTAACGTTCTATAAATTAATCAAATAGAAAATAGTTCGTTTGATTCTTAACAATTCTCATCATTCTCAGCGATAGGTGTTATATAATAATTACTATGGTTGTTGAAATACTGAATATAAACGGGGTTTGCTTCCNGAATCTATTAAATCTAATATAATAGAGTTAATTATATTGAACTTGCTTATTTATTAAGTTCGTTAGATAATCTATTAATTAAAAATACATTTAGAGAAGTCTACGGTTTTTACTGGCTTATCGAACAAACGAATACGAATGGACCCTAGACCATCGCTGACTGATTGCCCCTGGAAGTCGACTTTTTATAGAAACACAGCTTCCCTATCATCAAATGTCACGGCACGCCACTGTAACAACCATTTTTAATATCACAAAGATTAGTTAAACGATTAATTATTTTGCAAATATATTGGAATTGACAGAATAATCAGCAGCCATTTTTTCGAACATGGCCAGCTTGTTTATCAGACTTGAACTTATTTGATTTTTGCCTTTAGAGCCATTTCAGGATTATTGTGTTTGATGAACACATTACAAATTTAGCAGGACTCAAAGTCAGTATTATAACCATATGCACTATTTGTTGCTCATACTATTTTGCGATTTCAGCTTGTATAAAAATATAAAAGACAGCGTATTAAACATTTGTTATGTCACTCGTTAATGTGTTCTTACTTTTGTATTTTTCCTCTAAAAATAGTTAGATGAACGGCGTGATTTTATTGCTAACAGGAAGAGATTAATGTACAGAGAAATACACTACTAATTTGAAGTACATAACGTATATTTTAAGTTTAATTTAAAAATTGCAACCCGGCAGTGACAGTGTCTCAATATAATAATTACTTGTATTAATTCTTTATTTAAGTTATTGCAATTTTATGTCTGTTCAAAATGAGTAAGAGGTGTTACGTTCGTTTTGCAGATGTGTGTAACTAGTGCTGGACTTTTGTATTGAAACTGGTTTAGTAGTGTACAACGTATGGATGCGCCACATTCACAAACGATTTTATACTACGGAACCATGTACGATTTTATAGAAAAATGACATAAACTGTCATTTTTCTACATAATTCCGTACCGTATGGTTATTGCATATTGGTTCGATTATATAACGATTGTAACGTTTTATATATTGATCAAATAGAAAATAGTTCGTTTGATTCTTAACAATTCTCATCATTCTCAGCGGTAGGTGTTATATAATAATTACTATGGTTGTTGAAATACTGAATATAAACGGGTTTTGCTTCCAAAATCCGTGTAGGCGAAGTCGCGGGTAATAGCTAGTATAATATATTCATAAACGAACTTGCCATTGAAACACGAGTTCTTTTATACTTAGTAAAAAAGTTCTTCATTGCTAAGTTATATTACAAGTAGGTTATATTTATTTTAATACCGTTAGAATCAAGGAGCCGATATTTTGTTCAAATAATTAAAACTTAGAAAGTAATAACCATTTTTTTTTTTAAATCGTGAGTCACAGTAAACTTACTTTCGATTTCAAAAAGTTCCTGAAGACAGATGCTGATTTTTAAATCAACTTCAGAAGAAAGTTCTTTGTTGCTTCTTTCCTCAGGTGACTAAAATCGCTTCAATTCAATGGTTAGACCAATATCCTATAACTAAGATTAACACAGACGCTTTTCAACTGGAATTGGAAATAGAACTCTGAAGAAAGTTTGTGTCTGAACTGATAGCAGATTTCCGCCGAATGTAGGATTTCGTTGCTACAACCGTTGAATTTTAAATAAGTAGTTATATTATTATCGTATTATGTTTTAAGTGTCAAACTACATTGTCTGATTATAGCTCGCTCCGCTAATATATTACCGTTCGGACTAACTCAAATCTATTTTACTTATCGCTAGTTAAAACGCGATATAAAATTAACTGTTTTAACTGGTGTCAGGTTGTAAGTTTTCATCCCGTCTCTTCTGCAGCGTTTTTCACACAATTTCCCTCTTACAAGTAATGTGAACAGTTCGATGGGCGGTCTTCATATTTGAAATAAAAAGTTAAAAGTATTCAAATTTACGCACATTCCGTTTTGTGTATTACAATAAACTATTAAACAAATATTTCAAAAATTATTTTTATTAAGTTATAAATATTTCGAAATCTAGTATTTATAATATATTATTTTACTGAATATATAATGAGTGGTAAAGATAAAATTAAGACATTTTTTCGATTTTTTCTACAATTTTAACAAAATGCTCCACAACGATTGATGTGGTTATAACAATAGGGTAAACAATAGCCATTTTATATGGGACACAACGCTAAACCTGCTATTACAAACAACAAACCAAGAACAGTACATGAAATACAAATTATTCGTGCGTTTTTGGCTTCATCATTACGGGGTTTCTTCCAACTGACATGACTGTTGATACAGTCAGATATCACCACGATATTGTGCCAGCACGGATAAAATGATGACCTGAGAGAAGTAGACAAGTAATTCTGTCTCATTCACCTTACAGTTTATATATGACGCCAAATGATTGCCATGTATTTCGCGTTTTGAGCAACGATTTTTCAATACACACTTTAATGGCAATACATTACATACGAAAATTTGTTTTTAAAAATATATATAGTATTTTACACTAATGCAATTTAAAGCTTGAAGCAGTTGTTGCTAGATAAATTGTTATCGATGGTAATTATTATCTAATAAACTGAACTGCGATCATTTTTGAGTTAACTCAAAAATGATCGCAGTGATGTATTGCCATTAAAGTGTATATTCAAAAACTCGTTGCTCAAAACGCAAAATACATGGCAATCATTTGGCGCGATGTAAGGCTATAATGTGAATAAAGGCAGAATCACTGGTCTACCTGAAGTCATTATTGTTATATGTGCTGGCGCGATATCGTAGCGGCATCTGAATGTGTTTATTTTAAATATTTTACATTATTTATCTTTTTTCTACACACATTCTTATGCCTAATGTTGAGGTGAACATAACTGAGTATGAAGTAACGATCTTATCTTGAGGATCCAAAGAGTAAAATTTAAAATTACGAAGAACATTTGCCAAAACCGTTTTCATTTTGATCATGGCGAGTTTACTTCCTGTAAATTAATTATTTTAATAAAATATATATATATTTTTGTGTATTTATTCACTAATCACTTACCGAGACAATTTCGTGGACCAGCAGAAAATGGCAGAAATGCATAAGGATGAAGATTTTTGTAGTTTTTAGGTAGGAAACGGTCTGGATCGAACACTTCGGGATTTTCGTAAACAGAAGGATTATGATGGATGCCATAGATACTTATGACAAGAGTCGAATTTGCGGGTAACAGGTAATTACCTATTTGAATGACAACGATTTAGTGCTTCGAGTAAATAACTAATTTAAAATATTATTATTTAAAAATAAATTTCAATATATCAAAAATTACCTATTTTCATTTCCGAAGGATTTTTTCTTGCAATAAAAGGGGAGGATAGATTCTCATCGACTCCTGAAAATTGTAATGTATAAAACTAGTCCTTGAATGTATTAAAAAATTAAGAAGGTTACCTTAATTACGCATTCTAAGTACGTCATTTTTGTCAGGTCATCGATAGTAATATCTCTATTCATATCATTTTTGAAAATTTCTTGCAATTCTGAATACAGTTTTTCTTGTATTTCGTGGAATCTTCCCAGCAAATAAAGAGTCCATGACATAGCATGGGCGGTTGTATCGTAACCCTGATATTAAAATACGTTAAAAAAATTGTAAAATTGCTTTTTATATAATTTACATTTGTAGTAAAATGTATACTGTATAATAAACTTGTAAAAGTAGGATATGGCATGCGTAAATGCTGCTCATCTTTCATATTCATGTCATACCAGTTTAAAATGCACAATCACATTACTTGCAGCAGGCAGTTCACATAGTTCTTCGTAATTTAACTTTATTTTCCTGTGGCTAAGAGCAAGGGCAAGCTCATGCCAGCATCCTCGGTCATTGGACACATGTGTATATAGTGCTCAATCCCATCACGGCAATTACAGATGGTACAGATGTCTGTTGCAGATTTACCAAACCTAGGTTACTAATCTCTCATGCCCAGTGAAAAATTGGGTGGTTTCAAAGTTTGTACTATTTACGACAAAATATCAGTGATCTGATTTCGAGAGTTTACTGCTTTTTCCAATAAGAAAACAGTCCAGAAACTTTTAAATGGCGCCAGTTGTATCTGGCATAAGTTACAGTGATAAAATGAAAAAGAAAAAAAGGCCTCATTTCACTTCTTCTGAAATACAGGTATTTATAAATGAAGTCAAAAATAAATAATACTAGTTAAAGGGAGGATGGCTCCAACTATTACTTTTCGCGGAAAACGTAATTATTGGAGATTAGGCCTAATTTTAAATAAGTGAAGTGTTAGTAATGTACTGTACAGCACATAACAACATAGATAAAAATTCGACATAAATGGAGAGAGATTACAAAACGTTTCAAAAAAAGAAAGTTATTAAAATTTGTAAATAATTTATTATAACAATTTTGTCTATAATTTTAACACGGTTAACAGAATAGAATGTTATACATGTACTGTACGGCTTTACAAACGAAGATTCAGCTCCTCAATTAAACTAAAAATAGTTTCTGTTCTAAAAACTGTTCTTTTCTTTCGCATTCGACATGAGCAGATTAATTCTATGAACAAAATGTCTTCGATCGATGGACAAAATAAACATTAAATTGTCCACGAACTGTGTAATTAGTCGAACGAAAAAACTAAATACACATCTTGAATTGTCTTGACTTACGACAATCCATTACATGTCGTAATGTAACTTTGTATACAGTATTTACATTTTCGGTTATTCTCTTATTATGGATTGAATTACTTTGGTCATCATCTCAGATATTACTTGCTTTGAATACTTTCAAATGTGTTTATAAAAGGAAATTGATTAATTAATACTCGAAAAGATAAATTAATAACAGTTAATAACCCAGAGAACTGAGTTAAGAATGTACAAACTACTATTTTACATAATTATTAGAGAAATCGCATTCGACATGAAGTCGAAAAAGTAAGGCACGTCTATCCTTTTTCACCTGAATTTTTCGCTTTAATTATACACAATAATCATAATAATAATGTAAATCACTAGTAGATACACATTTTTAATTTCTCAAAATTATACCTTTCTTGCGTGTATATAAATAGAGCAAATATACAGTAATTAATAAACTTTTTGTTTTATATCCAAAATTTCTTTCTGTAACACTTCACATAAGAAAAATATAAAAGGACAAAATTGAGATTTATATTTAAAAAGTACAAATTTTTAAATGTTAAAAAATTATCAAATAATCCGAAATTACAAAAATTATTTACCATAATTAATTATGAATGAAAAGTAATGATTTCACAAACATCTTAACTTAAATAGAATTTCTAATAATAAGAAAGTAATTATGATTATTTTTGAAATAGGTTTTACGTTATATTTTAATTATAATTTTCGTTGCCGAATTAATTCTTTGTGGAATTACTTATATTTCAATACGTTGTTTAGAAAAACATTACTTCAGAATAATAAAAATAATATTATTAAATAAAATTCATTTGTGCACGATTATATAATTATTTCCGATCACACATTTAATAAATTCTGCCTACCGCAAAAATGGCTCCTTCCATTTCTCTCATAACGTCTTCTTCCGATATTAAACATTGTTTCACATGAAGATCCAACAGTGTATCTATAATACGCTGTTTTGTTTTCATCTTTGGATCCTCTTCATTATGTGTTTTTGTGTCTAAGGAATGTTGTTGCTGCATTTTTTTCATATAATTTTCTTTTCTTTTGTTAAACACCTACACATTAAATTAAATCATTAAATACTTAAATCAAAATTCTATTCACAATTGAAGTTTACCTTTTCGTCGAAACGATGAATTATTTCAATGTCTCTCTTGTAATTTTTTCCTATTTTACTAATGAAGAAAATTGGAGACAGCCAGTACATTGGATTTGCTATCCATTTAGGAAAATATTTCAGAATTCTAAATCATAATATAAAATTATTAATATATCAAAAGCTAATTAATGCAAATTAATAGCTTGGATAAATAATAGAGTACTGTCAACTATTAAATCTACATAATATTCCACATTATCTCACGTGTAAAACATTATAAAATTTTCTTAAATTAAAATAATTTAAAATATATAAAATTTATTTTAAATCATAAATTTGTGTAAAAGGTTTTTTCTTATTTTTGTGTTCAAAAAATACAGGGAACTTTGCAGTTAATTCAATATCGTAATTAATTTATTTTTCAGAAGTATTAAAAATGAGTTGCTGGACTGTATATTTTTACGTTTTTATTTGATGATTAAACGTCAAGTTTTTACTATCATAAAGACTTCTCCTACGGTACTGAGGGAACAGAAGAAAAACACAAAGATGAATAAATACTAGTTATTTATTGCGACAACAATATGCTTTGAGGAAAGTTGATCTGTCACACATTTGTCATTTATGTTACAAATTTTCTCCTGTGTGTAGGAAATACATATAGCTTACGTTTAAAACATTATAACTGATAATTAAATTAATCTGAAAGTCTTTTATACATACTTTATGAACACATTGTATTTGATTAGAAACGCGATACTCTTCTCTACACATTATTCTAACAACTCTTTATTACGATCAGTACGTGTAGCAAAAACACTTCATTTATAATGTACAAACTTTTAATATTCGGTTAATTGAAAAACAATCAAAATTTCGAATGTTTCGTATTGTTTCTACCGACATTGACACGAACATTTTAAAATTTTCATCAGATAAAAAGTGACATTATATTATTTAATACAGATATTACATTTGTAAATATTATTTGAAATATGAAGAAATATATCTGAAACTGAATTTTCCTTACCTGTGTATTGCGGACACATATTCTTGATCGTTCGTTGTCTGAGAATGTAGAGAAACTCCGACTGCTATCTCTACATAGAAATAATTTGTTATTTATATATTTTAAATAAATAAATATACGTCGTTTGAAAATGATATTCAGTTCCGGGAAGGCATCGCGAAACAAAGTAGTATCACTAGAAGAAAACAGTACTGGACGAAACAGGAAAGTGATCAGTTAGTCTATGCAAAGTTAATGTATAATGTCAACTTTAAATCTAACTACTGTCGCAGGGATAGTAAAATTCGCAGTTACACAAGAAAGTAAATCGTTATGCGTGTCAGAAATTTACACGACTAAGACCGTAATTACCGTGAAACGTGTAAGTGGTAAAAAAAACTGTTTGAATTCCTTCCCCTGTTCATTGTTGGTTACGTTCAAGGAAGTTAAGTAGCTTACTTTTGTTGCGCTGACATACATATGTATATACGGGGTGTTCTACAACTTCTCCACAAAGTTTTTTTAATAAATTTTTTGAAAATTCGAATTTTCAATGAAATTTTCAGCAAAGATAGAAGATTGAATAGAAAATTAACGCAATATATTTTCGAAATGTCTGCCCTTTATCGAAATACAGTAGCGCAGTCTCTCCTGAAAATTAGCAATGGCATTACTAGAGGTCTGATCTCAGATGTCCTTCATGATTCTCTCGATGCTTTCTTTCATCTGACAGAATGTGGTAGGGTTATTCTTGAACATATGATCCTTTGTGTATTCGCAATGAAAGAAGTCTAGTGGACTCAAATCAGGGCTGTAAGGTGGCCAGGCAAGGAAACTTACGGAAAAATCAAGTGTTTTGAAGCAACTTGCTTTTGTAATAGAAGTAATTCCTTTTTGGTCAAAGCGCCACATACGAAAAATTAAAGCTGAAGACTGCACGGTTCAAAAGTTATTTAAAAAAGAAACTTTGTGAATAGGCTGTGAAATACTCTGTATATAATTTTTTTAAATACATTTAATACTTTTCATTTTATACTTTTCTATACTTACTTCTTGCTCATCAAAAAGTAAGAAGTAGGAAAAATGAGTATAAAGTATAAAAATAAGTACAGTAGAGCATCGATTATCTGAATCAATTAGGGACTGGAGTTGTTCAGAAGATCGATGTTTCGGATAACCGATTATGCACGGAAAAATATATTAATTTATTTCATCTTAACATTTTTCTCAGTTGCGTGTCGCTTCGCGTTGAATTTTCGTTGATGTTAAGCCTAACGAAGACTATTGTATCGTTAAAATTTATTTTTTTATTCTGTACAAACAAAATAAATATATTGAAAAATATAAAAACAATTAAAAATTATACTTCAAAAGTTAATTTAGTGTCAAAAACGTAAAATATTTGAGTAGCCCAAGACATAGCCAAAGATTGCAGCGCCACAGCACTGGCTAAAATTTAAATTTGCCGACTGGAATTCTTTCGGATGATTGACGTTTCAGATGATTGACTTTCGGATAATCGACGCTCTACAGTATTAGTTTAATGTTTACATATGAAAAAATTGATATTTATAATTCTTAATTAAATATTTTACATTAGATAGTAATACCTGCAATTATATCCAGAGTGCAATATTTCATCCATTCCAAAATATCGAATATCTCATTCTCCTTCAATTGATTGAGTTTTTCCACTAAGACGTTTGAATGCTCCATAAATACATTTTGATCATTTTTCACATTCCAAACATGTCCATGCGGAGCTAAATATTTTCTTCTTCTTCTCCAATTATCGCCAGAACTGTATTTAATTAAATTCAGCAAAATGTAAACAACGATACTTAAAAAAAATATATATCAAATAATGCATTACCTGTACAGAAGACTGTTGTTTCCGAGAAGTGGCTTCAAAAAATTATACGTAGAGTCCTTATTAATTAAACTGTTGCTTCTTAACACTTCCTACAAAACGTAATACTGTATATTTCCATTCGTAATGAATAAATTCCATAATTAAGCATATTATATTACCTTTGCAGATTCTGGATGTAAGAAAAAAATTAATTTATACCCGAATATGTTGAGGCAGGCAACTTTCTCGTTTGGAAATAGCATAGAGAGTCCAGTCAATAAATTTAAAGTATCTGGAAAAATAGAAAAAATATTTATGTATCTATAAACAGTGAAATTATCCAATAAAATATTATTGACATACGTATCCCGTTGTGTAAATTGTGATATCGCTTGTCACGTTGAGAAAATACAATTTTCCACAAAATTGGTAAAAAGGACATAGTCGGAAGATTCATTTTTAACTTCTGGCTGTTGTCTTTATTTTCTGAAAAATTAATGTTTGTTATAAATATAAAAGTTAATAAGGAGCAATCATTATTGTGACATGGTCAGAATGACAAACAGAAATTTTTTATCATGTTTTTAATTTATATAATTTAAAATATGTACTCGAATCGAAATTAGTGGTTGTTTGGCTTTGTACATCACACTTATAACAACAGAGTAATACCAGTCATTTATCTAATACCTTTCAGATGAAAATATTTGAATTAAAATAGTATGATTTCCGCTTTTTAACGAAGGTTTCTATATAGTTGTTCAGGGCCGAACGTACAAAGGATTTCCAAGGTTTGTCTCGTTCTTCGTATGTCTCACCCTCTTCTCGAAATTTAAAAATGACTGACTGATAGTCAATCGACAGTAGGAATTTATACGTCTACAGTTATTTCGAATCGCAGCTCAATAACTATGTGTCGTATGTCATAAAAGTATTTTGTTTTCATTTTCTTATATTCGATTTATTCATACACGTACTAAATATATTGTATGGCAATCGTACAAATAAGTTTCGTTATCCATGTTAGGATATGCAAAATGTATATTTTCGAATAATTAGTAAATATTTTTTAAGTTGTTANCGTCGATGTTAAGCCTAACGAAGACTATTGTATCGTTAAAATTTATTTTTTTATTCTGTACAAACAAAATAAATATATTGAAAAATATAAAAACAATTAAAAATTATACTTCAAAAGTTAATTTAGTGTCAAAAACGTAAAATATTTGAGTAGCCCAAGACATAGCCAAAGATTGCAGCGCCACAGCACTGGCTAAAATTTAAATTTGCCGACTGGAATTCTTTCGGATGATTGACGTTTCAGATGATTGACTTTCGGATAATCGACGCTCTACAGTATTAGTTTAATGTTTACATATGAAAAAATTGATATTTATAATTCTTAATTAAATATTTTACATTAGATAGTAATACCTGCAATTATATCCAGAGTGCAATATTTCATCCATTCCAAAATATCGAATATCTCATTCTCCTTCAATTGATTGAGTTTTTCCACTAAGACGTTTGAATGCTCCATAAATACATTTTGATCATTTTTCACATTCCAAACATGTCCATGCGGAGCTAAATATTTTCTTCTTCTTCTCCAATTATCGCCAGAACTGTATTTAATTAAATTCAGCAAAATGTAAACAACGATACTTAAAAAAAATATATATCAAATAATGCATTACCTGTACAGAAGACTGTTGTTTCCGAGAAGTGGCTTCAAAAAATTATACGTAGAGTCCTTATTAATTAAACTGTTGCTTCTTAACACTTCCTACAAAACGTAATACTGTATATTTCCATTCGTAATGAATAAATTCCATAATTAAGCATATTATATTACCTTTGCAGATTCTGGATGTAAGAAAAAAATTAATTTATATCCGAATATGTTGAGGCAGGCAACTTTCTCGTTTGGAAATAGCATAGAGAGTCCAGTCAATAAATTTAAAGTATCTGGAAAAATAGAAAAAATATTTATGTATCTATAAACAGTGAAATTATCCAATAAAATATTATTGACATACGTATCCCGTTGTGTAAATTGTGATATCGCTTGTCACGTTGAGAAAATACAATTTTCCACAAAATTGGTAAAAAGGACATAGTCGGAAGATTCATTTTTAACTTCTGGCTGTTGTCTTTATTTTCTGAAAAATTAATGTTTGTTATAAATATAAAAGTTAATAAGGAGCAATCATTATTGTGACATGGTCAGAATGACAAACAGAAATTTTTTATCATGTTTTTAATTTATATAATTTAAAATATGTACTCGAATCGAAATTAGTGGTTGTTTGGCTTTGTACATCACACTTATAACAACAGAGTAATACCAGTCATTTATCTAATACCTTTCAGATGAAAATATTTGAATTAAAATAGTATGATTTCCGCTTTTTAACGAAGGTTTCTATATAGTTGTTCAGGGCCGAACGTACAAAGGATTTCCAAGGTTTGTCTCGTTCTTCGTATGTCTCACCCTCTTCTCGAAATTTAAAAATGACTGACTGATAGTCAATCGACAGTAGGAATTTATACGTCTACAGTTATTTCGAATCGCAGCTCAATAACTATGTGTCGTATGTCATAAAAGTATTTTGTTTTCATTTTCTTATATTCGATTTATTCATACACGTACTAAATATATTGTATGGCAATCGTACAAATAAGTTTCGTTATCCATGTTAGGATATGCAAAATGTATATTTTCGAATAATTAGTAAATATTTTTTAAGTTGTTAAAAATATTTTTATTGCTAAATTTTGTTTGCTTGTATTGTAGACACTTCAGTAAAGTAGAAGCACTTTGTTTCTGACTGAATGGCCTGGACATGGTGACCTGTCATTGATTTTATTAAATTTTAGTAATTTTAGGTCTAGAGATGGAGAGATATAAAGGTATAATATAACGAAGACTTTACAAGTTATTAAAGTTTACAATTTTTTATAAAATTTATCTTTACTGTTGAAATTGAGCGTTTTACAATTTTATAATAATTAATAATAGAAAAATATTTTTAAAATCTCATAACTGATGAAGCCACACACATTTTATCAGTAGTATAATTAAAATTATAAAAGTGCTTCTTTTTAAAATAAAATTCATAGCAGTCGGTAAGGTTTTGTTATTCGCTGTTGGACTTTTTATAATGCTAAATATTATTGCCTAATTGTAAAATTCATTAGATATATTATTAATGTGAACCGCCGGGGAAGTCGGGAACTGTCGACTCTCCCTTTTCGCTACAGATCGTTAAACCTGCTCACTTGTCAAGATGGTTAAATTACGAATGCGGTCCCGAAGGGTCGGGATTCTTTTTGTCAGGTCGAGTGGAGGAGGTGAAAAGGGTCGTCGACGAGGCGTAGGCGATATGCGAGTAAAAGGACACCATTTAACAATGGAGACAACGATTTATTAGATTAACGAAAAGAAAAAAAAATAAAGAATATAAAATCTAACATCGGGGGAAGTGAATTTAGTTTACTAGCTCCTAACTCGCGGAGAGTTTACATTAATTGTTCCATACCTCTAGTTTACTTCCACGTAGGTTGGAAAAATTTTGGCCTTTTTGCCGATGATGGACGCACACAGTTAATGTTTTCCACGACTTAACGCTTTCCGTCGGCCGTAGATGTGAGACTCCCCCGAGGAGGGGGAAAGAAGTCGCTTTTATAGCTTCGGGCTGAAAAAATTAGTTATGTGATTCCCTATTGTGAGAAGTAGAGTTGGTCCTGCAAATGTGGAGGTTAAAGTTGTTCCCGGGACCAAAACAAATGACGAATACGGACTTTAACTATAAACTTTTTGTCTTGCAGCTGAAAAATGTAATTGTTCGAGGGTTGACTGTTTACATTAAAAAGAAAGTTATAAGTTTCTATCGATATTTGATTCCTTTATTCTGACAATGTTATTTTAACGTGGAGGCGACAAATTCATTTAAAATACGTTAAAAATTTAGGGGGGAAAATAAATATTTTTGGGCTTATTCTGAGGTCGGATCTCACATTAATGTAGTAAAAATGACGGCAAAATTGCTGGTAAAAACTTTTCGTCAATTTTTACACAATTCTTTAGTTATTTAAAGCATAAATAACACGTTTATCACGTACAAAAATACAAAATCTGTTGTAAGTAACAAAATAAACTAATATGCTCGTTAGAACCAAAATTACAAGAAACGATCTCAAAAAAATATGAATATAAGAAAACGGTCCAATTGACAGAATGCAGGCATATTGTGATAAAACTGTGCCAATTATTCAAAAGCTAATTACTATTTAGAATCCTATCTGTTAGTGTGAAAGTGTGTCTTTATGAAAGTAATAAGTGACAACAGTAGTAGTAGTAGTGGTTTGGAAAGCTTTGATCACAAAATTAACTTCAGATGTCGATTACATTAAAATTACAAATAAAAATTTGTTAAATGGACTTATTTCAGATCACAAAATTAATTTTTTGAGTAATATCTTAAAACAATAATCATTTCAGATATAATAATTTCAGATCACATTATCAGCAATCATAATTTTAGTATTTAGAAAACTTCTCAATTCCTTTTATTTTTTTAGTTTTCATAAAATATCTTGTAACAATAATTTTTAGTTTAATAATTTTTACAATTTGTTCTATTATTTAAGTAAATTAAAACACGACAACTTAAAATAATATTATAACAATAAGGCAGAGTAAAATAAAAAATAGTTCAATATAATAATTATTTAAATTATATTTATTGATATGCCAAACGTCTTATCTTTCTATTTTTGATATTATAACACGATTATATTCAATTATTTCATCCATTTTATCAAATTGTTAAAGTGAAATCTGTAAAAATATAATTGTTAAAATTTTTATTGTAATTGAATTGAAATGAAACTTATTTTTTTAAAATTAAAGAAATTTAGTTACTGAATGAGATGAAAGTAAAAGATTATAAATTATAAGAATTTAACTTAAATTGTACAGTATCAATAATAATAATATTAAAAAAGTGTCTTTCTTAAAATCAAATTTAAGCTGTGTGATCAAACAAACTCATTAATCTTTAAATTATTATATGATTTAACTGATAAACTATAATTAAATATATTTAATTTATAAAATGAAATTCTGATTATATAAACATATTGTTTTTTTTTAATTATGAACTCATATAATAATTTAAATCGAGGTGAGATATCAATAAATTTAAAGAATACATTTTACAACAATAAATTAATTTATTTTAAAAATAACTTATTTAATTAAGTTATTTTTAATTAAGTATTTAAATAAATACTCAAAAATATAAATTTAAATGTATAGAAATTAATTAAAATGATAATATTATTGATAGTGTTACAATTTTATTATGTTTTAGTTAACTTAATTATATACGTTATTTTTAAAATAAATTACCTTATTGTTGTAAAATTGATTCTATAAATTTATTGATATTTTATTTCATCTCGATTTAAATTATTATATGAGTTTATAATTAAAAAATACAATATGTGTGTATAATCAGAGTTTCATTTTATAAATTTAATATTTTTAATTATAGTTTATCAGTTAAATCATATAGTAATTCAAGGATTAATGAGTTTGGCTGATCACACAGTTTAAATTTGATTTTATGAAAGACACTTTTTTAATATTATTATTATTGCTACTGTACAATTTAAGTTAAATTCTTATACTTTATAATCTTTTACTTTCATTTCATTTTGTAACTGAATTTTTTTTTCATTTTAAAAACATAGGGGAAACCGGGGCAAGATCGGCATGTTAAGTTTTACTTAAATTTTGTGTAATAAATACTGCTATAAACTGAAAAAAAAGCTTTGCATATTGTCTATTGGAATGTTACCTTACTATAGAACTGGTTAAAATCAGTTTGGAAATAAAAATAATTAAAATAATTACAACTTTACAAGAAGAGAGAAATTGACGAAGTTGCCCCGGGTATAGGGGCAAGATCGGCAACTTCTCTCTTTTTGTAAAGTTGTAATTATTTTAATTATTTTTATTAAAGTTGCCCCTGGTATAGGGGCAACAGTAATGGGGCAAGATAGGCACGTATATAAAATTATGTTATTAACAATGTATAAGTTGGAATTCACTATTAAAACAAAGAAATACAAATCCAACACCCATTTAATATTATTACAACGAAATGCAAGTTCAAAGACATATATACATGAATAACAAATGCAAACATGTTTTCATTTATCATCTGTTTGATTTTTATCCTTTGCTTCTAATGTGGCTTTATGTTGCCGATCTTACCCCGCTAGTCATGATTTCGAAACATTAAGTACAACCCTGAGAACAGAATGCCAAGCCACGATCTGGCCACGTGAATAAGTTGAAGTTACATCCTTCTAACAGGAAAAGTAACTTTCGTTATCATGGAATTATAACAAAACCTGCCAATTCAATATAAATGGAAAAAAAATATTATATGGAATTGAACGAAAATAAAAATTTGCTTGATAATTCAACTACGCTTGTTGGAGAACAATAAAAACACTACACTCAACAAGCCACCAATAAAACTCAACTGCCTAATTTATAACCAAAGTCTCCTTTTAATTTGTTTTTTTAAAAAAAAAACGCTTGAAAAACTTGCCCCGCATGCCGAAGTTGCCCCGTTCTCCCCTAAGTTTCATTTCAATTCAATTACAATAAAAATTTTAACAATTATATTTTTACAGATTTCACTTTAACAATTTGATAAAATGGATAAAATAATTGAATATAATCTTGTTATAATATCAAAAATAAGAAGACAAGACGTTTGGTATATCAATAAACATTCAATATGGTTAGTAAAAAATATTTATGTATGAAATCTTTTCGTTATTTTCTTATTAAATATAAAATAATACTAATCCTAATTTTTATTTATATAAAATTACAAAATGCGATTCTAATAGATTTTGAAGCATTTCAAGTGAAAGAGCATGAAATTATTTACCGACAGTTGGCCATAAAAGCATTACACAGTATTATAGAAGCTGTAATAGACATTTATATAGATTCTGTTAAAATGTATCAATTACAGGCGAAAGATAAATTACAAGTCAATTTTACTAGCAAAAAAATTCATGGATTACATTTTATAGATGAAAAACATCGGAAATAACTGGTTGGATTAAACATAGTAATTTACAAAAGTTATTAAATCATTTCACAATGTATAACGAATTATTTATATTTAAAATTGTACAGATAGGAAAAAGAAAATTTTTAAAAACTGGAGCTACAGTTATTTACACATCAAACTTCTTCGGTGTAAAACATCAGATAATATTTAAAAAATTGTTATTGCCACAAATATTATAAAAAGCATTGTTTTTTGCGATATTTAATAAATAAGTAACAAATATAATTTAAATAATTATTATATTGAACAATTTTTTATTTTACTTTTCCTTATTGTTATATTATTTTAAGTTGTCGTGTTTTAATTTACTCGGATATTAGAACAAATTGTAAAAATTATTATTGCAAATTAATTTTATAATAATTAAAAAGAATATATTAAACTTTGCCTTATTGTTAAAATATAATTAATTTAATTCAAATTTATAAAAACGTTTAATAATTAATATAGCCTTATTGTTTTAAGATATTTTATAAAAACTAAAATGAAATAAAAAGTTTTCTAAATATTTATAATCTTAATTTAATGCAGAAATTTTTGCTTTAGATAAACTGAAGGAAAAAGTGGAAACACCTAAATAAACTGTAACGTAAAAATAAAAACCTTTTCAAAAGAATTTCAGTGTTATATTATTTCAAACTGTCATATACCAGAATATTAAGACAAATATCCACCAAGAATATAATTAATTCTAGTATTAATGATAAAGAAAATTCGTTTTGGTGTTATATTATTTCATACAATTATTACAATTTTAATTAATTTGATAGTAATTTACTAAAAAAATTAATTTTGTGATCAAAGATTTCTAAACCACTACTAATAACAACAATCATACTGTAATAGCTCCTATAACAGAAAAGGTGTTTATAAAGTGTTGGATGTTTTATTTTTATTGAATTCACTGTATAATAATCTAGCAAATATATTTATTAGTCGAACTGTATCATAAACTCACTTTGTTTCGTATTATATTTATGGTATTATAAAATATAATAAATGTTCAAATATTATCTTACCACCAGATAAAGAGAAAGTCTTTCCATGTGTAATCGAAGTCGAATCATTTTTCAGTTGTATTCTTCTGTTTCTCCATTTTTTCACTAATACATACATCAACACGAGTAAAGTAATAATTAAACATAAAATAATTTGGAATAAATTCAATATAAACATCACTAATATTCTCTTTGGCCTGAGGATTTAAAAGTGATACATAATAATCATGCATTTAACATTATTTCTATCTAACTGTAAAAGAATAACCATCGAAAAACTCAAATCATAGTAAATGTTTTATGACACGTCATCTATAATCTGCCAATCATAAAAATTCAAAATGGCACTACAACAACTTTGAAGTGATGCAATTATTTGTATTTCTCTTCAAAGTTGTTCAAGGATTTCAACTACTTACATTATACTTAATTTAAATAATGATCTGCGTGTATTTTGAAACTGGTTATGGCCGTTTCTTGTGGTTATATATTTCTACTTGATTAGAGAACATTGAGCTTTTAACAGGTTAAGATTTGTTAAATGCTATCCTAATTATTTGAAATGATAAAAATACTTACTTCAAAAGTTTACTCTGAAGGCAAAACACCGACTTTAAAATAATATTTGGCTTCCATTATGGAAAAATCTGAACAGAGGCGAATTCTACGTTGGCAAATACACGAAAAGCGTGTTTTAAAAAAAAATTTCAAAGAATGAATGTATTGCTTAGTTTCAATTTGACGATTTATGAATATTAAGTCAAATTGTTAACGTACTTATCGCAGTTATTATAGCTGGAGTGAATATAAGAATCAAGAAGATTTAAAGTATGGCATTACAGTAATAATAGAACTTATCATTTAATTGATGCTCACATAAACAATTCTATTACATTAATAGCAATGCATATAAAAGAATAGCGATATTAATTGACCTTGCCAGTTTATTTATATATTGAAAGTTCTATAACGTTCGTTACGTTTTATATACGATAATCAACAAAGAAAACATGAATTTGTACAATTGATTTTGATTTTTTCTCACCCTTAAAATCATATTTAAATGTAGATAAGAGATTAAAATAATTTAAACAACATTGAAATTGTTTTAGTAGTAGGAAATAATGCAAACTTGTTAAACATAATTTTTACTGTTTATTTTAGTATAAGAAACAAAATGTAAGTTCTTAAATGATAAAATTCATATTTTCGCGAAAAATAGTTGAAAATAAAATTTATAAAATGCAGAAATATTTAAGTAATAAGCATTGTTCTATCAGTAATAATAAAATTCAGCTTTAAAATATATTCTAAGCGTTATTAAGTGCATTGTGTGAATTTAATCTAATCACCTACAGTTAGAAAGGGGGTCGTAAATCTATAATTCAGGTTGTCATAAGTATAGACAATATTATTAAAAAACTATTTACCCTTATAAAATTTTATGTTATACAACGAATAGATGGAAATTGGAAGGACTTTCATTTATTATTTATAAGAAATTTAATATAAAAGTAACTGATAAAGCTATACATTTTCATATAAAACAAATAATTTAAAATTATTTTATACAGGAATAAAGTTTAGAAAAATAAAAAGTAAAGTTTATCGTTTCTTTATCGAATACTTTTTTGTGTTCTGCATTTACTACTACACTCGTTGAACAACATATTTCATTCTACATTTTTTATTTGTTTATGTTAATCACGTCATTTATAGAGGTTATTATTACCTGGAAGGCAAAAGAAATAATAAATAATTAACTTTTTCGATATAAATCTCGAGTTATATAGTAACATTATATACTTGTTTTAAACTCCGTGTTTACCTTTCTTTCGTATTTTTTTGACTGTCAAAAACTTTATGAATCACCTGACGAGGGCACGTTAATCTGAAGGATCTTAAATCCTTCTCTAGGCATTATGAGAGTAGTTGCAGAATCTGACAAAAGTATCACAAGGGACGCAAGGAATCGTGTCAGTCCACTGGTTTCTTATAAAACGTGAGGTTACCTTTTATACTTGCTTTTTGTTCTAATCCATATGTTTTAGTCCTTTTTGTTCTAATTCATAAATTTTGTTCTAATCTTATACTGTTCGTGACGTAGCCCGGATGTTTCGTGATAGCTATTTGAACTGTCGTGACGTTCAGCCATGTCACTCGCCGATCGAATTAGTTCCCGCGTCATCTTAATACATGTAATTCTTTAGATCAGAAACGTAATAAGAAGTATCATAGTTCTCGCATTACGTTCCAGGTGATAACGATTATCGTAAACTTTCTCTCTCGACGAATGGTGTAATTATAAGATAGTGTAGGTCGTTGAAACCTGTTTAGATTTAAATTTACGTGCTATTTAATCAAGCACATTTCATTTTACTCTTTGTCGCTGTATTTTTTCCCTCTTAATAAATGTAGTATATGTATAATTTGGATTAGGCTTACTTCTATTCCCGGATCGGTAGCTCTCTCCTATAATATTATTAGCAACTCGGATAAAATCGTCCTAATTAACGAAATCCATTTTAAACGCCAATAAGACGCGTCAATTCTTTACTGGTGTAAGGAGCTGACTAAAGAAAAGAAGCCTTACAAAATCGCTTGGTTTTCATTTTGAAGTGAAATTTATCATTCTGTACAAAGTGAGTGTGGTGTAGCGGTTTCCTATCTCACAGTTGCTGTGAGTATGGGTTATTTCCTCTCTTCACCGTTCGTTCTCACATTTGTTTCAATTGTAGTAAAAATGTTTCCTTTAAATTATATTATTTCCTTTCTAAACAGGTTGTCCGGCGAAAACAGGTTGTCCGTTGAAGACGGTTTTTTTCTGTTGAAGATAGGTTAATTGTTAATTAATTATAAAAATTCAATTCATTTAGAATTAAATAAGAAATAAAATAAGAAAAGTAGGGAGTGTCAATGCACAAAGCAAACTGGTCCAATTACAGTCGGTTTTAGTCCTGCAGTGTTTCATAATACCACTTTTTCCTCTATTATTTGGAATGGCCAAATAATATTTCATGCACTGCTGTTAAACCTTTACTTTTATAAGGACAAAGCTTACATGTAAAAAATAAAATGATAAATATATATTTACTGATCTGTAGTTATTTAAACNCTGTCGACTCTCCCTTTTCGCTACAGATCGTTAAACCTGCTCACTTGTCAAGATGGCTAAATTACGAATGCGGTCCCGAAGGGTCGGGATTCTTTTTGTCAGGTCGAGTGGAGGAGGTGAAAAGGGTCGTCGACGAGGCGTAGGCGATATGCGAGTAAAAGGACACCATTTAACAATGGAGACAACGATTTATTAGATTAACGAAAAGAAAAAAAAATAAAGAATATAAAATCTAACATCGGGGGAAGTGAATTTAGTTTACTAGCTCCTAACTCGCGGAGAGTTTACATTAATTGTTCCATACCTCTAGTTTACTTCCACGTAGGTTGGAAAAATTTTGGCCTTTTTGCCGATGATGGACGCACACAGTTAATGTTTTCCACGACTTAACGCTTTCCGTCGGCCGTAGATGTGAGACTCCCCCGAGGAGGGGGAAAGAAGTCGCTTTTATAGCTTCGGGCTGAAAAAATTAGTTATGTGATTCCCTATTGTGAGAAGTAGAGTTGGTCCTGCAAATGTGGAGGTTAAAGTTGTTCCCGGGACCAAAACAAATGACGAATACGGACTTTAACTATAAACTTTTTGTCTTGCAGCTGAAAAATGTAATTGTTCGAGGGTTGACTGTTTACATTAAAAAGAAAGTTATAAGTTTCTATCGATATTTGATTCCTTTATTCTGACAATGTTATTTTAACGTGGAGGCGACAAATTCATTTAAAATACGTTAAAAATTTAGGGGGGAAAATAAATATTTTTGGGCTTATTCTGAGGTCGGATCTCACATTAATGTAGTAAAAATGACGGCAAAATTGCTGGTAAAAACTTTTCGTCAATTTTTACACAATTCTTTAGTTATTTAAAGCATAAATAACACGTTTATCACGTACAAAAATACAAAATCTGTTGTAAGTAACAAAATAAACTAATATGCTCGTTAGAACCAAAATTACAAGAAACGATCTCAAAAAAATATGAATATAAGAAAACGGTCCAATTGACAGAATGCAGGCATATTGTGATAAAACTGTGCCAATTATTCAAAAGCTAATTACTATTTAGAATCCTATCTGTTAGTGTGAAAGTGTGTCTTTATGAAAGTAATAAGTGACAACAGTAGTAGTAGTAGTGGTTTGGAAAGCTTTGATCACAAAATTAACTTCAGATGTCGATTACATTAAAATTACAAATAAAAATTTGTTAAATGGACTTATTTCAGATCACAAAATTAATTTTTTGAGTAATATCTTAAAACAATAATCATTTCAGATATAATAATTTCAGATCACATTATCAGCAATCATAATTTTAGTATTTAGAAAACTTCTCAATTCCTTTTATTTTTTTAGTTTTCATAAAATATCTTGTAACAATAATTTTTAGTTTAATAATTTTTACAATTTGTTCTATTATTTAAGTAAATTAAAACACGACAACTTAAAATAATATTATAACAATAAGGCAGAGTAAAATAAAAAATAGTTCAATATAATAATTATTTAAATTATATTTATTGATATGCCAAACGTCTTATCTTTCTATTTTTGATATTATAACACGATTATATTCAATTATTTCATCCATTTTATCAAATTGTTAAAGTGAAATCTGTAAAAATATAATTGTTAAAATTTTTATTGTAATTGAATTGAAATGAAACTTAGG
>NW_019384993.1:10283-24277 GCF_000671375.1 Centruroides sculpturatus | reverse complement strand
ATTAATTTTTTTCTATTTGTGAAAATTTCTACGTTATTTAAAGGTAATTTTTATTATAGGCCTATAGACCTTACACAGCATTATTATGATTTTGGAGGTTACAGAACTTTAAAATTACTTAAAAAAATGGAAAATAATGATATCATTTGATTTCAAGATATTTTGTATACCTTAAAAATAATTAATTCTATCCCGGGATTTCCCGAGATCCCGGGAAACAGTTCACTTTTATCCCGGGATCCCGGGACAAGCAAAAGACCGGGAAATGAGAAACCCTAATCCTTAGCAAGGGGAAAACCCGTTTTACTTTAGTTAAACGGTTGTTCGTAGTGAATTAGCATATTTCTGTTTTTCGAAATTCGAAAGTTTTGAATGGTAAGTGAACTTAATTATTTCTAAAATATAAATCGTGTAGTTGTAGTACTCCATTCCAGAGACTTAGGGATATATATTAATTTGTGCGATGTTCACGTTTTTTAAAATATGGTCTTGACAGACATAAGTTAATTCGAGATGGCGATGCGTGAAATACAGACCCCGTTTGTGCTTTTAATATGGAACCCATCTAACTTTTGTAAAAGTATGTGGTAGATGAATGAAAAAATAGAAGGAAAATGAAAAAAGTAAAAATAGATACCTAACACTATACGAGCATTATATTTGTGTTTTTAAAAAGTAATGTGTGTTCATGTACACATATATATTTATATATGTCTTTATACAATGAAAAAGTTATAACTATACTGCATATATATACAGTGAAAACTGCTTAGGCGACCACCTGCATTCGACGGGCACCTGTCAAAACGGACAAAAATTTCTGACACCGAATAGTTTATCTATAGAGTTTTCGTAAGAGTTACCTGTATTAAACGACCACCTGTGTAACGCGACCGCGGACATCGATTTTTGGTTCGAAACAACATAAAACAACTGTAATAAGCGATCACTTCTGCGGATATATCTGATCTAAAGTATTGTTCAACAACGTTTCCTTTCTGCTGATATAATGAATTAATCTAAACTCTCGTTCGAACCCACCTCGGGCACTCATCCCACCCTCGAAATTAGGTGCGAGTGTTAATAAATTAGTCTAGCAACAAAGGAAATTCATTTCAGTTTGTTCGAAATTGTCCGAAAAACGAAAGAAATGCAAAGTGATGTCTTTAGAAGATAGTGTTAAAGTTATCACAGTATCAATTTGCAGCGAAGTTTAAAAGTAGGAAAATGAAATCTATTTTACCGTAGACCTATTTTGCTTGCAGGTATAAAATATTGTACACGATACAATTAATCGGCTGATCTCATCGTTTGATAAAATTTATTTTTATTTATTTATTTATTTTAAAGCTCATATACAGTACATTTGCGACAAATAGTTTCTGTAACAACCGACCTTATTTCTACGATAATTTTAGAAAAATAATATCCAAGTAATTTTCGCACGCAAAATATCAAAATATTCAAAAAACAATAAACGCATTAATGCAAAAATCAGTTTTACAGGCAACATTCATTTTTTGATCCCACGATTTTCATTGGACAATCGCGAAATGTAATGTAAACGTATTATGAGAAAAATAATAAAATCGTTTCGTTATTAATTAATAATTTTTCTTATTGTACTTAAGAAAATATTAAATAATAAAAAATACAGTATTTTTAAAGTTAAAATAAGATTAAACTAACGAAAACCAAAACCAAAGTGATGGAGAGATAGGACGCGCTNGCCGTTGAATAAGAAATGTTTCTTTCACAAGAAATGTATAAAATTACAGTACTGTATTAGACTTATGGTACCTAATTTACATACTGTACAGACGATAGCTCGCCTAAACTCTCCGTAGTATGGCGCTAGACGGCGGAAAGTATATATATATATATAATTATAATAAAGTTACAATAGATTAAGTTAATATATAATTATATATACAGTACCTAATTTATATATAATTATATGTACAGACAATACTAAACTCAATTTACCCGCCTAAACTGTCCATAGCGTGGCGCTGGACAGCGGAAAGTAGTTCGGCTGCCTGATGACGTTTTACGTAATTATAGGAGTGTTTTTACTGTTGTTTATGGATACCGACACAATTTTTTCGCTGTCTTATAGGAATTGTAATTATAGGGACCCGTCTTATAGGGGGATCTACTGTACAAAGAAAAAGGTTTTCCACGATTTTGTATAGCACTGAAGAGGGGCTTAAAGATAAAATAAGCACGAAATGCATATGTAACCTGTATCTTCAATAAAGGATGTTCCTGACCTAAAGGCTGTAAGATAGTCTACTAGATTCTTGTACATTTTTTTTTTTTTTTATTAAAGAGACATATATATGTATATGAATAATTTGTTATTGGATTACTTTACTTTATAAATGTTAAAATTATCTTAGTGTATCTGTAATCAAATACTGTATGCAGTATATTCTATTACAGTACAGTTATTACAGTATATTCTATATACAGTGAAAACTGCTTAGGCGACCACCTGCATTTGACGGGCACCTGTCAAAACAGACAAAAATTTCTGATACTGAATAGTTTATCCATAGTCTTCGTATAAGTTACCTGTATTAAATGACCACCTGTGTAACGCAATTGCAGACATCGATTTTTGGTCTGAAACAACATACAACAACTGTAATAAGCGACAACTTCCGCAAATATATCTGTTCTAAACTATTGTTCAGCAATGTTTCTCCCCTCCTAATATAATGAATTAGTCTAAACTCTCGTTCGAATCCACTTTGTGCACTTCTCCCACTATTGAAATTAGGTGTTAGGTTAATGAATTAGTCTAGCAACAAAGGAAATTCATTTCAGTTTGTTCGAAATTGTTCGAAAAACGAAAGAAATGCAAAGTGTTGTCGTTAGAGGATTGTGTTAAAGTTATCACAACAGTAATTAGCAGCGAAGTTTAACTGTGGGTAAACAAAATTGATTTTACCGTAGACCTACAGTATTTTCCTTGGGGTATAAAATATTGTACAGGTACATGGTACAATTAATCGGCTGATCTCATCATTTGATAAAATTTATTTTTATTTATTTATTTTGAAGCTCCTATACAGTACATGTGCGATAAATAGTTTCTGTATCAACCTACCTTACTTCCAGGATAGTTTTAGAAAAATAATATCCAAGTAATTTTCGCATTCAAAATATTCAAAAAAACAATAAATGCATTAATGCAAAAATCAGTTTTACAGGCAACCTTCCTTTTTCGATTCTGCAAATGACAATCATGGAATGTAATGAAATCGTATAATGACAAAAAATAAAATCGTTTTATTATTAATTAATAATTTTTCTTATTGTACTGAAGAAAATATTAAATATTAAAAAATCAGTATTTTTAAAGTTAAAATAAGATTAAACAAACGAATAACAAAACCAAAGTGATGTAGAGATACCACGCACTTCTATATCGATGACGTAATACACGTAACTGAGAAGCGAACGAAAACAACCAAGTCGAATTAATTAATTAAAAAAAAAGGAAGTTGGCATTATCATCGAGAAAATGCCACTATTGTATTAATTTTTAAAATATTGGTATTAAATCTGTCTTATAAAATCACGACGACTTTTGTAAATCGAGTTATCCGATAAGAATAAAATACAATACCAATATAGCCTTATCGTTGAGAAAATTCGCTTATTTTTGCTCACTTCCAGTTCTGCTTGGTAGAAATGGCTAAAAAGTGCGCAAAATACGTTACTACAGCACCGGTAATATTGGACGACCACCTGTCTAAAAGACCACTTTTTGAAGGAACCGTGGGTGGTTGCCATAAACAGGTTTTACTGTATATACAAACGGCAGATGCGAACAAATAAATAAAATATATACAGTATACGTATGTACATAAAATAGTAACAACTTCCTTTAATTAGACGCAAATGCAAGTAAAATTTTTCGATAACCGAACACTTTTAAAATGATGTAAAAACGTTGCACGCAGCTATGAAATTGACTTTATGGTAAAAAGAAAACAATTTTTTTTATTTTTATCCATGTTTTAATTAACTTTATTTGTGTATTTTAATAAATATTCTGCAATTAAAAAAACACAAAAGTTCCAGTAAAAAGAGTCNTATTAAATAAATTCATTTACTAAACAGTAATTTAGAGAAATAATTATTCGCCAGTGAAAATTTCCTTTACTATTGATTAATTGTTCGTATTAAATAAAGTAAAATTTTAAATGACAATTGGCAAGAAACCAAGTCAAAGTGATTCCTATAAATCAAACTAAAACAAAAAATTAAGAAATAATTAATTCCACGTTATTTACTTTAACCTTGCAATTTTTCCTTGATCGTTTTGATAAATTTCCACTTCGTAAACAACTGCATATTGAATTTAAAATTTTTATTTCAGCTTTATTTTCATACAAGTAAAATTTATTTTTTTAAATATGAGTATAAACTCTTATAATATTTAAAGGTAAATTCTTTTACTCTGAAACTTTGTAAGTGATACTTGTTCAAGGATGTAGTTTCCGTATCGGTTTTCGAACAAAAATAAACAGAAACGCTTTAGAAATCATTAATTGACTCGAGATACTGTACAGTACATATGGAAAATACTATTTTTAGACATTCAGCTAGACTTGAGGACGAAGGTAAAGCAGCGTCATAGAACAATGTTATTTAATCTTTATAGAAATGAGTAAAGACCAAGAAACACATTTTATACTGCAATAAAAAATTTTATGTTAGTTTACTCGTTCTCTTACAAACTGCTTCTAACCAATTACTTTATTCGAGCATTTAGTGACTTTACCGGTGGAGTTTTTACTGACTGTCCATAATCTACTTGTAATGTGTTTCTTTTTTTCTTGAATGTCTGAAAGTCTTCACATATCGTTGATATTTTAACAAGTTCAATTGAACATTTACTTTTTCGATCGTTATCAAAATTTTTTTCTTGACAAAAGTAAAGTGTTTACAGGAGAGAATCAAATTATTTTGCCATGTCAATTATAATTGATTTTTATAAAAATAAAACTATAAGCGTAGTTAAACGATGTTTTGTCTTCATCGACTTAAAGAAAATGGGAAAATTACTTTTACTTTTTCGGCTGTTGTAAAATAAAAATAGGAAAATATTTATGAGCGATCAAATTTTGACTCGCTTTTGTTATTTTTGTATAATTTACGAGACGAATGTTTAAAATAGGCAATACAACGGAAATTGTTTAGAATTAATAATTATTATACAACTAAAAAAACAAATTTTGAAAATGTAAAATTACGACTGCTCACTAATAGAACTGGTTATATTACACAATCGTGTTCAGAATAAGTAACCTTTTAATCTCAGCTATAACCATAACAGTAGTTAAGTACATTTTTAATATTTATATAACTACCATCAAAATATATTCGAGTTAAGAAACGATTTTAAATAAAAATGTGCTGTAAATAATTTAAATTCTGATTTAAAACCTTCAAGGGCTAGAAAAATAATGGCAACACAAAAACTTGGCTGGTGCAAAGTTGTTGTGCATGTTTCCAGCCGGTCCTGGACAGCACTTCCGGTCTGTTATTTCGCGACGTTAGACTTCTAAGATTGGAAGGTTACCGATCCCTTGTCATAAACACTCTGATTTTGATTTGAATTTTTCGCTGTGTATTATTGTATATATACATAAGTGATTATTACTACCATCTTTATAAAGTGCAGATCAAGAAGAATGTTGTCTATGTCTCTGTTGAGTTCATTTCAAATTCTCTTAAGTTTAGTTATTATTTCACTTGTGTTCGTATATATACGGTAGTGAAGAAATGCAGAAACAGAAGAACAAAATATGAAAATGATTCGACTTCGAACAAACATGGACGGATTCCTCCTGTATCTGGAGGTAACGCATTCTCTAATGCATTTTAAAAATCCTTTAAATTGTGTAATGTAGGAGAATACAGTATTTTAAAGTGTGTAAGATTGGTCACTCGGTTTGATAATATCTGACGTAATATACCTTTATAGTTATATAAATCAAGTTCTATGATATAAAACACATTAAAACGAAAATCATATAAGAAGTTTACCTATTTTAGCATAACAATGTCACGTTTAACGCTAATGATCGACTGATTAATAGGAAAAGAATACGTAATTGGGCGTGACGCTCCCACTTCTCTGATTAATATATAGGCCATTTTTTTATTAATCCGTTTGGGAAATCGGCCAATTTTGCATATTTGTATTTTTGTTATAATGCTACTTATAACGATAGTAATAAAAATAATAAATTTCTGTTTTATATTTATTAATTATTATATAACCAAATAAATATTAATTATTAAAATTTTGCAACTAAAATGATTTTTTATATATAAGTTATAATATAACCTATAAAAAGTTGTTTTTATTTTATTTCTTTCAACTTAATTGTTTTATTTTATGAAAAACTATTTCTTTTATTCAATGTTTAATCTTTCAACATATAAAAAAAAATCAAAAATATAAAATGAAATCTTCAAAACCGTTAAGTTGTAATGAAAAAACATCAGAATTTCAGCTATTCTGGGGCATTTTTCCTGACAGCTCATAAATGTTACCTCCAGTGCTGAAAGTTTTAATTTCGATGGAACACGCTGGTGCACTTTAAAATTTCTCGCCGTACAAACTTTTAATCACGTGACCATAAATTTATGCCTGAGCAGGTCGTAAAACCAGCATAAAAGCGAGTTGAGCAATTTTCTTCTTTCGATGCGAATTAAGCCGTAAAACGGTACATCCACCAATCAGAAGACAGTAAAATCTAGGTTATTACAATGTGGTGCGAAAATGACGAAAAACGAGCTTTTTTGTGTGTTCTGTCTTAGCTAATCTAGATTAGATCTTGTATCTGAAGCATCAGAAAGTATTCATGTATCTACGACAAAAGTTATTTCGATTATAATAACAATGGATGCCTAAAACACGTTATATAGACGGTCAAACTAACATCCTTTAATTTAGTAGTATGTAATAAAAAGGCTAAGCTATAAATGCTGTATATTATCTTAATAATTCCATAACAAAAGTTAATATTTTTAAGTCTTCGCTGAATGATAAAATTTTCTTTAAAAATTAAGACGTAGTCGCTTCCAAAAATTCTTGGGTGATCATCACATTTCTTTTATATGTTCCTTAGTCAAAACTTTAGACGACTGGACCTTCCTTTTTAGGCTTTTTTAAATCTTTTTTAAAATTTAGACGTAGTCTAAATTCTAAAGAAGATTTAAAAAGCCTAAAAAGCCTAAAATTTTCTTTAAAAAGCTCCAAACTCCAAGAAAATTTTATCATGTACCGAAAAGTACTGGAAAGGTGTAACGAGTTTGATCGCTTATTGAACATCATGCTCTCAAACAACCCACGCTCGGTGTGTCGCGGGTGTGTAGTAAGTATCGTTTTCATGTCAAATAACAATAATTGAAATCACAACCGTGACTTCAGCTTTACCTTAAAACAGACTTCATTTTTATAACTTTCCTTGTAATGGTTTCGAGTTTTGTTTTTATAACAGATAATTCGCAATTTGTCAAATATGTGCCAATCAAAGATAGAAAGTTAGATTCATATATATACGGTAGTAAAGAAATGCAGAAGCAGAAGAACAAAATATGAAAATGATTCGACTTCGAACAAACATGGACGGATTCCTCCTGTATCTGGAGGTAACGCATTCTCTAATACATTTTAAAAATTCTTTAAATTGTGTAATGTAGGAGAATACAGTATTTTAAAGTGTGTAAGATTGGTCACTCGGTTTGATAATATCTGACGTAATATAACCTTTATAGNTATTTTTACATTTATGTATTTTTACGCTTTAATTTTTATTTTAATTAGTTGCTACGTTGTCGGTTTTATCTCTTTGAATTTGAATTTGGCGTTCTATTTTTGTTATTCCAAATTCGAATGTTTAAAATGGATCATGCTCCGAAACAACCTCGCTCGGTGTGTCGCGGGTGTGTAGTAAGTATCGTTTTCATGTCAAATAACAATAAACCTAACTACCTTTAAAATAATATTTTCTAATTACATAACTCCAAGAAAACTATTCATAGATTATGATTACTTCTTAAACAAAATATTTTGTAAATACTTCCAATCCTAGGTTAAATTTTAGACCCGCGATAACAAAATCCTCACAGCGATTCAAATTTTTACTCCATGACAATTTTGAAGTCAAAACTTGGAAAGTGTCGAATACGTGTCATAAAAACTCTGATTGTAATTGGGAAGTAACTGCATTTATCATTACTTTTTATTTTTCGGGTATAAAGAAAGTGATTTATAAGTAAAGAGTTTGTCCTGGTGCGGTTGATTAAAACGTTAATATAACGAACGAAAACGTGGATATGTCGGTATATGGGCTGTCGTTAAACCAAGGATAGTTTTTTATAGTTTGGAAGTGGCTTCAGATGTCTTACTTGTTGTGTTAATGATCGAAGTTATTGATAATTAGGAGAACTTCGGGAGTTATAAGATTGGTGTTAACTGTGTTTGGAAAATTTCTATTAAAGAGGTTGTCTGCTTTGTCGTTGATGTCGATACTAACGTGGAGGAAGTCCAGATAAAGTGTATGTGCTCGTCGCGGCTGTACTGTTGTGTAGTTTGTTATGGATGCTGCGGATGATAGTAGGAGATTTGTCATTGCAGTTGTTTAAGGCGAAGTGAAAGGATTTGCAATCGGTGCAAATAACGGCACTGGTAGGTCTATCGATAACATATGTGATGGCATGCAAGATGGCATAGCCCTTGTCGGTAAATATGGTAGCAACTAGTTGCTTGTCATTCCTAGAAGCGTTTGAAAGCGCCATCTGTTATCATATTTTATTTTTAAAAGTTTATACTTTTAGCTGTTATAAAATGGTTATAAGTTCAATTTTAAAAGTGAGAAAAAATTTTATAAAAGTTTTAAATTCTAATAACCAGTAAAATCGTCATTAACCTCGATCCTGCTGGAAACAAACACAACCACTTTTATCTCCCCCATCCCGTCGACTCAACTACGGAAATATAATAGCATCAATCTACCTCTGTAATACGCTTCTTGTCTAGACTTACATTCAATTTTATGAGCTGTATGACGGCAATTTTTCCGCTAAACTTACTACACAATCAGTTACAAGCAGGGCAATCTTTATAAAATCACATTTTTATTACTGTAAGTATGAATTTCGGACTTCGTGACACTCTTTTCAACTCTTTGTGACGTAACTGTTTAGAAAATAATGCATACAAGTTAACATAAAATTTTTGCATTGTTACAAAATTTGTAAAAATTTTTTACTTACATAGTTATGAGAAGCACAAAAATGGTGACGATTGATAACATACGGATGATAATTATTAATATACAGGTGTTTGGTATAACATTAGTTACAATGTTAATGATTTACAAGAACGATATATATAAAATGGTGTAAAAATTGTGAGCTAAGAATAGTATCGATACATAAAGTAAAAACAGCAGTTAGAGGCAAACAATATACATAAAATGTACCCTGTTAAAACAATAACACTTTAAACTGTGACATTGAAAACTGTTTTATCATCAAAACAACTAAATAAAATGATGAAGTAAAAACTAAGTGCACTTTTAAAACTATAAGATGATATGGATACCATGTTTTATGTAATTTTGACCTGTAATATTATTTATCTTTCTATCTTTGTTTTTTAGTAATTCTAACCGTTCATACCATCCTTTTTTTTTTGTATACTGGATTCTTTATTAACAATTTTAACCGTAATAATTTGGCAACCTTCACTGTTACAATGAACTGCAACAGTTTATCTTCCTATTCAAAAAACGGATTTTTTCGGGCATTAAATTATACCATATTTGTTTGATGTAAATTTGATTCTTTCAAAAATATTTTGTTCGTACGGAATTCGAAAAAATGAGTGGGATTGTTGCTTTCATGTTTGTGTTTATTAGTTACTTTATTATTGATCCAGTTGTTGATTATGCGTTTGCTGTAACCATTCATTAAAAACATTTTTATTGCATCTTGTGTTTCAGTTGTTTTGGAGGTAAGCCAATAATTGAATTGTTTTTGTTTCTTTTAATTTTTAAAATAACATTAATTTAACAAAAAAAAAAAAAAGTGATTTGTCAGCGCTACAGAGCTCTATAATAGAACTCAGCCACATGTTTAATGTATAGTGCCAAATTTGATCATTAATATCTTCAAGACCAACTAACCGATTACAATGAAATTTAAATTATTTATACTTAGTGTTGGTGATGAGCAGTACGGAAGTGCTGAACTTTGAATAAATTCTTTCGATCGTTTTAACAATTGCAAATTCTGCAATTTCGACTTGATTTACAACGAGAGGGATTATCCCGACCCCAACCTAGCAGAAAATCTAGAAAACATCTGCGTACGCTTAAAAGTTCTTTGGACAATTGACCACCTCTTTTTTGGTCTCTTTGAAGGTTTTATTTCTAAATACCGAGAGTTTACAAATTATAAGCCGAATGTTTAAATATTAACATTCTGGAGGGTCTACCCTCAGCATGGAAGTACGCCATTAAAAAACTTACAAGTAGCTCTTGAATGGCTCCATATCCGCAATCGCTATATACGAACCTTAATGATTTTTATTGGTTAACAAATAGTGGCTTATAATATTATTTAGTAGTTGTATGTTATTTATTTTTACATTTATGTATTTTTACGCTTTAATTTTTATTTTAATTAGTTGCTACGTTGTCGGTTTTATCTCTTTGAATTTGAATTTGGCGTTCTATTTTTGTTATTCCAAATTCGAATGTTTCAACCTGAGGATGATCTATGGAGTAGATCGAAAACGTTAGTTTTTAATAAACTCCCTTCGCAAAGAATAAGGTGTTCGTTACTTGATTATTAACATTCCATTGGTCGATCGTCTGCCACGTGAAGTGACGTTTTGCTATTTCTTTTAATCTATTAACTTCGGATCTTTACAATGACTTAAAACGAATTTTTGTCGGTTGTGTTAAGCACATTTATTCCGGTTAATACAAAAGCATATTAAATAATAGATAAATACAGGAATAAACGTTGGATTCAGATAATTTAAAGTACGTTTTTCTTTGTTATTGTTATGGGTACTTTCATTAATACGCTCAATTTCACTTAATATTACACCAGTCAATTTTTTTATTAATTCAATATTTGTGAGAAATCATGTTAATTGTCTTTAGTGTAATTCCTCTTCTAAATATTTAAAGGTGTTTTCATTCTTTGTAAATTTTGTTTTGTTTTTGAGTCGTAGTCATAATAGCATGTACTAGAACCAAAGCAGTCATCTTACATTCTCTTCTCTTTTCTAATGTTACCACAAATTCTTTAACGTTACCTGAACAATAACTTCGTGTCGGTTGTGAGTCGTTCATGTTATACGTGAAACCAATGGCGTGCCGTGACCTTTGATGATAGGGAAGCTGTGTTTCTGTAAGAAGCCGACATCCAGGGGCAGTCAGTCAATTGCGCGTTAGTGATGGTCTAGGTTCCATTCGTATCGTTTATTCGATAAGCCAGTAAAAACCGTAGACTTTTCTAAATGCATTTTAAATATTACAATTATATTCCGAATTGTTAGACACGATATAAAGGATACAATTAAAAATAAAATAATAAAAACTTACTCGGTGAAATAAAATGTGGTGGATGTACCGGTACATAGTTAGTACATAATATTCTGCAATTGTACGAATATACTTTTAAAGAGATTTATAATTAAATATAGTTTTGTAAAGAAACGTACATAAAAATATAAAATATTCTTTACTTTTTAAATCTTTAAACAATGCACTTAGTCAAATAGCTTCCTACGAGTGGTGAATTGATGGAATAGAAGACGGTTGCAGAGCATGCATACACGCGGACTGCCAAATCCCCAGGGTGACGTAGATTTTAAACGTATCTAACCATAGCTGTAAAAATCTATATAAGTTAAACTTAATAGTCATTTGTTTTCTAATTAATTCGTTTTAGGACCAAGTGTTCTCGGAAATTTCCAAAATTTACAACTTTTCGGTTACTCCCATTGAATTGAAATAATTTCTGTCTTTTAATGTTACATTAACAATACGAAGAAATCAGTCTCCATGCACTTGGCTAGAGATGGTTCGGTAAAGCAATTAATTACGCAATAATATTTAGCGTTATAAAGATTCCAGCAGCAAATAATGAAACTTTACCGACTGTTAATAGCTTTTATTTTACAAAATGATTTTTATATTTTTATTTTTTAAAGTATTAATATTATTAGGCTAGACATACATTTCTAAATAATTTTCAGCTGTGTTTAAGTCAGTGGCTCTCAACCTTTTTTGTTGATGTACCCCATTAGCCCATTAGTTGTTTCTCAAGTCTCCTTATATTTTTGTATGTAAATTTTATAAATACTGCGTTAGATGTATACAGCCCTTATAACTGAGCGCCATAAAAAAACTCTAACTTTTAAAAAACTCTAATTTAATCAAGTATATACATTTATTTATTATTATTAGACTTGTATATTATATAAAATCACAAAAGTCATTTCAATACATAAATAAATTACATTTCCTAAAAATAAATAATTATAACTAACAATAAAGAAAATTTAAATTATTCTATAATAATTTCTATCAAAATTTAATGTGATATTTGTTGCGGTATAAATCTTTAGCAATTTTTTTTTTAAATTTGGTTCACACGATATTAAATAGAGATTATAATTGTGTACTGACCTTGAAAGTAATGGCTGCGAATTTATAATGTGAGAAATAATACATGAACCTTTCAATTTTTGTAACAAACGTAACGCCTAAATTTGTTAAATATCAAGTAATGCGCGCATACAGTGACATGAATTGCATTGGTGAAGGGACAATGTATTGCATGGTGGTTATTCTTAATACCAGTAGTCCAGTAAAATCACGAAAAGCCCCAATCTTATCGAGCAATAATTATAGAATAGAATAAAAAATTTTTTTTCTATTCTCTAATTAATGCTTGGTTAAACCGTAATTTTACTAGACTACAGGTTCACTCGGCACTAATGGCACAAATAGACAGGCAAGTCAAGTAAATAAACAAGTTGTTTAGACTGTTAATTAAAAGGAAAATTAGTGTTCACACTGGAAAAATTTAAAGGAAATTTTTGTTGTTTCTTATATTTTGTGTTAATAATTTACTGCAAATTGATTAATATACGCCATTTTATAATGAAAGATGTACCCCTCCGATTTACGCTCGTACCCCTAGGAGTACATGTACCCCCGGTTGAAAACCACTGGTTTAAGTGTTACCGAGGGTTGGATTTGAGGAGATTGGAGCGATATGCGCCAATCAGACCCTGCGTTTGAAGGAACCCTGCAGCACATCAAAATTTATATATTTAGAAATAGTACATATTACAAAAATAAATATCTAACTATGTTATTATTAAAAATGTAAAAACAAATTTTTTCTTAAAACGTTCGAGTCGGTCATGTCGTTTGAGAGTCAAGAAACGAGCCAGTTGAATTTTAATACTATTTTATAAGATTTTACAGAACCAAAACTTCGGAACATATAAAACATCTCTTTATAATTTTATATTCAACTAGCTGCAAGGACCCGCTTCGCTGGGCAAAAAGTAACGATAGTGAAGATTAAGATAATTACTTTATAGCCAATCTTACCCGTTTTCTATTTCTATGGTCCCGATTCTATTTCTGAACGTCTCCTGTTCACGTCAAGTCAAACGAACTATTTTCAACGTTTCTGGAACGTTTATAATCGTTTTATAATCAAACCAATATTTGAATTTTATGTTCGAATTTAATTCGAATATTGTTCGAATTAAATTCGAACAAAACGTTCAAAATAAAAAGCCACTTTCAACTACTTTCGGCCTCATATCTCCCGCACCCTTATAGCTATCGAGACGCAACCACCCCTATGCACGAATGGAGACTTGGGGCTACCACCACATACAAACACCATTCACGTGCGATGTG
>NW_019384993.1:2206-9335 GCF_000671375.1 Centruroides sculpturatus | reverse complement strand
TCGGAGTTGGGACACCAGAGAGGTAAGTCGTGTTTTTCTAGTGCTGCAGTAAGGAAAGTTTTTCTAAGTTTTAGTCTTTAAGCCTAAATCTAGGCTTAGCTAGCTTAGCTCTGTGTTAAAGTATAGGGAAGTAGGCCTAGGTTAGTCCTAGCGGTCGTGTTAGGCTTAGGGTTGCTAAGCCTAACTTTTTCACCACTTTTGTTTGTGGAACTTTTGGTTTTTGGAGTCAGCCATGTTGTCTTCCCCATCGGAGGACGGCCCATTCAGTCATCTTGGTGAGTTGTGCAGTTCTCTACTTTTGGATTGTTGTGGACCGCCATAATGGCAGTCCAGTTCTAGCTAAGACCGGTGTTGCCACCGGCCAAGCTAGCTTGGCCGTCCTCGCTCTCCCTGCAGCCCATATAGGCAGCCAACACAAGTACTTCTGGTGTCACATCAGGCTATATCCATGTAGCGTCGTGCAAGCTTCAAGACCTGTGCACCTGTAGCGTCAGTCAAGTCATCAGGGTTGGATACCTGTAGCGTCAGGACAGTCTCAACAGTCATCGTCTGTAGCGTCGCTTCGCTGGAACATTGTTTTGGACAGAAGGACGCCGCTTTATACCGGTAGGTCACTGTTATTTCACTAGCCAACCAACCTTTTCCCCTCTGTCTGAGTAAGACGCTGTCTTCTCGGACAGAGTCTTTTGCCTGTGGCATCTTTCCGCCTGACAATTACACCACACTACACTCTCTTGGTTGGCTCTTACACACTGTACATCTATAATGTCATCAAGAAGTCAACAGCTGCACTCTTCAGAAGACACTATTTTGGACTGTACTGTAAATGTGTCGTCGCTGGAGGATTCCATCTTAAATGAGGCCAATCAACATCTGCTGAAGATCCTCGACTTACTTCCGGAGAAGTATGGCAATATTCGTACTGAAGAACGGAAGGAAGTACGAGACCGGGTTACTCGTCTTTACTCGTGCATCGGCCAATTTCATGGGATCCTAAAAGAAGTAAGATCCAATCGTTCCCTGCACCCTGCTCCGCCTCCTACTACTGCTCCTACCCCATCAGCTTCCTACGCTGAAGTCACAAAGTTGAACACTAAGCCTAGCTCCACAACTTTGGCAATAACTAAATCTTTAAAAAGCAAGATAAATAGTGAAGGCACAGGTGGCAGTTTTGCTGTCTTACTCTATCCTAAATCTGAAGATGATGGCCAATCCACCGACATGAAACGAATAGAAAGCGAAATAAAAAAGAGGATAAAACCACATGAACTTAAAATAAAGGTCAAATCGGTTAGACAAGTGCGAGGAGATGGCATATGCTTCCGCACTGACAGCTACAAAGAGGCTGAAACTCTGTCAGACGCAATCAATGACCACCCTGACATAGCCAAAAAAGTCCAGAGCAAAATTTCAGAAGGTAGGAGACCTCGTGTGATTCTTACCAATGTCCCCATAGCAGTAAGTGAAGAGGAGATTATCCCAATGATGTATGAACAGAATGAGATCGTACAAAACATGACCATGGATGAATTTTCTAGTTCCACTAAAATCAGCACTGTTCTCTTTCGTAATAATAACAAAGAAAACTGCAGGCATATAGTAATTTCAACAACGCCTAACCTTAGAAATCTGCTCGTCAAAACGAAACACATAGCCATCCAGTGGGCCAAGATCTATGTAAATGACTACATCCCATTGGTCCGTTGTTATCAGTGTTGTGGTTATAACCACTTATCCACAACCTGTCCAAACAAGCAAAGGTGTAGCCATTGTGGAAAGGCACACAGGTTTAGAGAATGCCGGAAACTGGACGACGATCCTTGCTGCATCAACTGCAAAACCCTAAACAAGGACCTCCCGGAATATAGTAGACATGACACCTGTCATAATGCTTTTAACCCACAGTGCCCAATCACAGAAAGAATGAAGGCTCAAACAATACGCCAAACCAATTATGGGGTATAACCAGAAAGAAAACAATTTGAGGTTAATCCAGATAAACCTTCAGAAATGTAAGGCAGCCACTACTGACTCTTTTCAACAAGCCACCAACAGGAAAACTGACATCATGGCCATCCAGGAGCCATATACCTTCCAGAATAAAATTGCAATGTTTGGTAGCTCACGGACAATTTATTATCAAGAACCCAACAATCCTCCCAAGACTGGATTTGTGATCATAAATGATAAACTTGACGTCCAACTCCTTACTCAACACAGCAACTATTACTTTACCACCGTCAGCCTTACCTTAGATAACTCTACCTACATTCTTGTGTCATTCTACTGTTCTCCCTCAGAAGACTTAGCTTATCCTCTGGATCTCTTAGCCACTTCAATTCAACAGCTTCAGGACCACCCGATTCTAATATGTGGCGACTTCAATGCCAAGTCTCATACTTGGCACAGCCCTGTGGAGGACCCGAGAGGGTATCTGGTCAAGGAGTTTATGGCGCAACACCATCTAGCCTCCCTCAACACTAGTCCTCTCCCGACTTTCTCCTCTACGAATGGAAAAAGTTGGATCGACATCTGTATGGGCTCAAGAAAACTTACCAACAAGCTCTCCAGATGTAATACCCTTAGTATCCACTCCACCAGTGATCATAGCTTCATTGAGACAATAATTGATCAGTCTACTCCAATACCGAAATTCTGCATAACACAAAGCACCAACTGGGACCTCTACTTCCAACTTGTTCAACTTAACTGGAATCCCAGTGACATCGCTCACATTACTCTACCTTCTGAAGTCGACAGTGTTGTGAACAGTTTAACTAACACCATTCACAAAGCTTACCACCAAGCTACGGTAGTTAAGACTGTCAAGCGTTCCGCCCCGTGGTGGAACATGGACCTTAACAACCAACGGAATACCCTCAGGAAAACTAAAAAGAAGTTGCGAAAGGAAACAGACCCAGGCAGAAAACAAGAGTTACGTATGAGGTACACAACCCTTCTCAGGGAGTACAAGACATCTATTAACAAGGCTAGGTCGCAGGTCTGGAGACAGTTCTGCACAACTGTGGGTAATGACAACCCTTGGTCCACTCCCTTTTATGTGGCTGCGAAGAAAGGGAAAAGGCTTGAAGTCCCTCCATCCATTCAGATCAACAACACTGACTACACCCAGTCTATCACTGAGACCTACCAGCACATAATCAATGAGCTTTTTCCTTCTGACTCTATTTCTACTGACAAGCACTACCACAAAGAGATAAGGGAGAGCCTTCTAAACAGCTATAATGAAACCAACGACATCCCGTTTACCTCCCTGGAAATTGCTAAAGAATTTCATAAATTGAAGTTGAAAAAAGCTCCAGGCCCAGATAAGATCACCGCTAAAATGGCCAAGATTGCCTTTCAAGCAATCCCCACCACCTTCTGTATTTTGTTGAACAGGTGCCTACATATTAATTACTTTCCTGCTGCCTGGAAACAGGCCACAGTCAAGTTGATCCCGAAAAACAAAGACCTTATTCCCACTACTGCCTCGGACTTTAGACCGATCTCTCTTTTGTCCGTAATTGGTAAGGTCCTAGATGCTCTTCTAATAAACAGGATCATTTATCACTATGAAAATAATGGTATAATGGACAAGAAGCAGTATGGTTTCAGGAAATGCAAAAACACCATCGCAGCCATTGACAACCTAAAGACCCGGATTACAAAGGCCCGTGAAGAAGGCAAACACAGCCTCATGGTTACAATAGACTTTAAAGGGGCATTTGATCACGCATGGTGGCCGGCCATTCTTACCAACCTCAAGAACAACAAGTGCCCTGGCAACTTATATAGGTTAACTAACAGTTATTTACAGGACCGCAGTATCCAGGTGGATACTGGTAATAACACCTACCTTCAACAGAATATTTACAGAGGCTGCCCCCAGGGATCAAAATCTGGACCATATCTCTGGAATGTTATTTATAACGACTTACTAAAACTCCAAAACAGCATCCCCAAGGAATACGAGGCTCACATACAGGGGTATGCTGATGATACGGTTCTATTGCTCAGCCATGTGAACAATGAAGTCCTCCAGGAAAGGATAAACAATACACTGAAGCTCATATCTAACTGGTGTGAAAAAACTAAGCTAATAATTAATTATAAGAAATGTGAAGTGATTGTTTTCCCGAAAGGGAACATCCTTAAGAAAGGTCCTAGCATTAAGATCAACAACATCAAGATAAAGAATCACACGGCTGTTAAATATTTGGGCATAGTTATGGACCAGAAACTGAACTGGACAGACCATGTTCACTATGTCTATGAGAAAGCAACGAAAACTGCCCAGGCCCTAAAAACTATTTGCAGGAACCGGTGGGGTTATGGCCCTTTGACAAGCAGGACTCTCTATATAGCGGCAATTGAGCCTATCATCACATACGGAGCAGAAATTTGGGGCTCAGCGGCCACCAGAGTACATATTCGTAGGAAGCTCCTGTCAATCCAAAGGCTGTTAGGTATCAATGCTGCCAAAGCATACAAGACAGCCCCCACTGAGGCCCTTCTTGTAATTAACCGGACTTTGCCCATTGACCTAAAGGTCAAAGAAATTTTCTTAAAATATAATCTCGACAAAGTGGCCAAGAAAGAGACCAGCCTTGAGCATTTTAACAACATAATAGCAAAAGAGAAGCACTGTGAGGATATCAATTCTCTTGCGGAGCTTCTCATCTCCAATGGTTTTGACAAGCATTATGACTACTACCCCATCCACCCCAGTTTTGTCCCATCTTACAGCCTCGACAACAGCTACAATGAGAACCACAACATCCATATTTATACTGACGGGTCCAAGGCTCCTGAGGGGGTGGGCTGTGCGGTCGTAATCTACAAGGACCAGCAGTGCCTATATCAGGCATGCAGGAAATTAGCTCCGCACTGTACCAACAATCAGGCGGAGTCTCTTGCCATCTACCTTGCCATAGATTGGATTCTATCTAATCAACACAACTGGAAGAATCACAGCTACGGAATATTTAGTGACAGCAGGATAGCAATCCAACAGATCATTAAACTTAACTCCACCCTCCCCATTGTTAATGACAGCATCCGCAAGCTTCAAGAACTTACGGCTCTTAACATCAGGGTGGACTTTCATTGGATCAAGGGTCATTCAGGGATCACGGGGAACGAGCGGGCTGATCTTCTTGCTCGGAAAGCACGTACTTTGGCCTCCACCACTTCTTACACTGGCATCAGCAAAAACTACGTCAGGAATGAGATACACAAGATTATCCTCAAGCTCTGGCAGTCCCGCTGGGATAATGGGGACACGGGAAGGCTCACCCATAGCTTTTTCCCATCTCCCACCGACAGTATGCACGACCCACGCTACACCACCTTCCAGCTTACTCAACTCCTTACAGGTCACGGGAATTTAAACTCCTACCTCAAGAGGTTTCTCAATAAGACTGACGGTCAGTGTAACTGCGACCTGAAGGAAGAGGAAGAGCCTGTGCACGTTATCTTCCACTGCCCTTTCCACATTACTCATCGTAAGAAACTGGCAGAGACTGTTCAGGCAAATGGGTTCAACTGGCCTTGCACTCTCAAAGACTTCACTATTGATAAGAACAATTTCAAGGCCCTGAAGAAATTTGCAGCTGATATCAAGAAGCTCTACTAGATTGTTTCTTCCCTATAGTTGGTGATGGATTTTCAACTACCTATGGAACTGTGTTTATCATCTTGCATCTTTTGGTATCAGCTTAATTGGACTTAGCTACCTTTTATAGGTACGCTTTTGTGTCTACTTGTCTCCACTTATTGTATTCTCTGTGTCTATTGTCCTTACTTTTTCAGCTGTTTTGTAACCCGCGATTACATCTGACATTGTCGGTCAACTCCTACTGTTAACCTCTTTATACTGTGTAAATAATATATGTCTCTGTCCCACGTGTATTTTTGTATACTCCAAATTACTATTGTCGCGCCTACCAATCTTGTAATTATATTTCTATGTATGTAATTCTGTAATAATCCTATTGTTATTTTGTACTGTGTTATTATTTAATAAATGCGATGCAGGCGCCCACGGGTCCCATGACCCTGGCTACTTTTTCCCTCTATCCTATCTCACTTTACTTCTCCTTACTCTTACCCCTTCTTACACTCTCAACTCTTCCTCCTTTTCTAGTCTGAACATGGGCTATACCTCTGTGTGAGGCCCTTATCTTTCTCAGCACTGTATATATATACGTAAATGTTTCTCGTATTTTTCCAGGTACTTTAAATTTATTGACTGGACTCTCTATGCTATATCCAAACGAGAAAGTTGCCTGTATGAACATATTTGGATATAAATTAATTTTTTTCTTACATCCAGAATCTGCAAAGGTAATAAAACATGTTTAGTTTGTAATATATTTATTACGAATGGAAATATATAGTACTACGTTTTGTAGGAAGTGTTAAAAAGCAACAGTTTAATCAATAGGGATTCTACATATGATTTCTTCAAGCCACTTTTCGGAGACAACACTTTTTTTGCAGGTAATGCATTATTTGATATTTAGTTTAAATATCGTTGTTTACAGTTTTCTGACTTTATTCAAATAAAGTTCTGACGATGATTGGAAAAAAAGAAGAAAATATTTAGCTCCACATGGAAATGTTTCGAATCTGAAAGATGATCAAGATGTATTTATGGAGCATTCAAACGTCTTAGTGGAAAAACTCAAACAATTGCAGGAAAAGCAAATATTAGATATTCCTGAATGGTTGAAATATTGCACTCTCGATATAATTGCAGGTATTACTCTCTAATGTAAAACATTTAATTACGAATTATTAATATCAAGTTGTTTATACGTAAACATAAAATATTTATTTTGCCCACTTATTCATCATCACGTAGAAAAAGTATGAAACGAATGTAAAACAAAAAATATATATATACATATATATGTCACTGCAACAAAAGTAAGCTACTGAACTTTCCTCAACGAAACGGAGACAGGGATTCAAACAGTTTTTGTTTACCACTTACACGTTTCACGATAATTACGCTACTTAGTTGTGTAAAATTCTAACACACAGAACGAATTACTTCCTCGTATAACTGTTTATTTTTATTAACTGAATATTATTTTTAAACGACGTATATTTATTTATTTAA
>NW_019384993.1:0-608 GCF_000671375.1 Centruroides sculpturatus | reverse complement strand
ATTTGGGGCTACTACCACATACAAACACCATTCACGTGCGAAGTGTAGTTTTGGCGAAAAAGTGAAATATAGGGACATACATGTCCATTTGTATATATATATATAGATATAGATATAGATATAGATAATATTCAGTTACATTCATTCATCAACATATTACAAGAATTTTCATGGCAAAAATTTATGTAGTTATATTCATTAAAAATTATAAAAATACTAAAACGTATCTATCTATGTTTATATTCAATAAAAGTTAGTTGTTTTTATATTTGAAATTAGTTTTTAATGTAGAAATTTGACTACCTTATGGTTCATGACTTTAGATTTTTATAATTGGATTTTAAATTTTGTTTTAAATAAATATTTAAAATCTATCTTTCAATACGTAAATTAACTGTTAATTAATTTTGTTATTCAGAGTTTGATGGGCCCCCGCAAAAAAATCATTCGGTTCTCGCACTTATTGCATCCGGCCCTGGTGTTATCAGTCATTATTCTCTTCCTTTTAGCTCGTTTCCTCCATTAACAGATATAAAATGCCCTCAATAACTATATACGAACCTTTTTTGAAAATCGGAAAACATGTCATTTCAATTCAAAATTTTTTT
>NW_019384992.1:406799-420433 GCF_000671375.1 Centruroides sculpturatus | reverse complement strand
AGTAGTCAGACGGTTGTTGAGCATCTATTGATGTCAGAAACAGGCAAAAAATCAATACGAATCAGTAAAAAGTTTGAAAAGTTTAAAGGCGAGGCGAAGAAAAAATAAATAAGTAAATTCAAATATAGATGTATTTCTGCATCAAAGTAATAAACAAATATAAATATGTTATCTTTTAAATCCCGCAGTTTCGGGCATTGGATTTTGCAGCATCATTTTGGACAAATGCGGAAGAATAAGAGGGGATTCTTAAAGTGTAAAAAGAAAATGCATTAAGTATTGTTAAATTATTTTTAAAAAAAACATAAAAAATTTATGCCGAAATATATTTCTTGAAGTTGATTTTTTAAAATACTGTATAACTTTATTTTAATGATAAAAATTGTAAATATTTGTAAGATTTTACGGGTTTTATACTTAAACATTTGAAATATTTTACAGTTGTTTTTTTATTCTTAAAAACTGGAAATATTTTGTTGTTTTATTTAAATTTTTTACGTGTTTCTTTATAGTAAATCGAAAATGGAGAAAATTGATTTTTGTTCATCACACTTTGTTTATGGCGAAAAATATTTACACACCAACAAATTTTATAGAAAAACTTGTAAATAACGGTTCTACTTCGTGTATGTAAAGCGCAGAAATGAATTTTTTTTTAAAAAAATAATAATATAATTTATGATTTTTCGGAAGGACAACATCGCTACCATTAAATCACGCGACAGAAATGACGTTAAAAATTATTGATGGTGTAGAGATTTCGAAGTAAAAAAAAAAATTACAAATTATTAAAAAACACACGCGTAAGGAACTAGAATGGAAAGATTTTTAGTATTAATGACACCTGCCAAGAACATTTCTGAGTGAAAGTAGTTTAGGAAGTCAGCTGGAACTGATAGTTCCATATTCTTGTTTTCGTTCCTTTTATAGTTTCAGCGTGTTTGCATTATCTGTCAGAGCAACCGCTGTCGAGGGAATTCACATAAAAATTTGATTAAATCGATAGTAGCATCTAAAACTTCACGGTTTAGACAAACATTCGACTTTCACACCTGTCGAGCTTTGGATCAAAGCATCTTTCTCCAATACAGGTAATTATCGGAGGCTCGTATAATGATTATGATGACAAAGATGGTGATTTCCTTCTCTTAGGTTAATTAAGTCGACCTATATTCTGCTTTTCAGTAGTCAGTCGTGATCAGACATACAAAACGCGTTAATTAAGCTAGATACTTCTATGACATTGCTTCGGGCATCGCGTATAAGATTTCCTAAATCCTCTTAGCAGATACCAAACTTTGTTATCTTTTCATATCGAATACGTTTGTTAAAATTGATTTTAACAAAGTTTAGGATTTTAGCAAAATATTCATTTTACAATAAATTTAACTTTAAACGCTTGCAAATTCGTCTTTTATATTTAATTCTTTTTTTTAATAAAGTTTTTGTATTGTTTCTAATAGCTCTTACGCTGATCATCGAGACAAAGAATTGTCTCCTAACTATAATTACGCTAATTTTAAGGATAAAATTTTTTATTTTCTAACCATAATCATGCTGTTAATTAGGATGAAGAATCATCTCCCAACTCTAACGACTCTAATTATCAGGATAGATCGTGGTTATGTTGCTCATTAGGATCAGTTATAATATTTTTTTAAAACCAAAATAACGTTGATTATTAGGACGAAGCAACGTTTTCTAATTTTAATTACGTTTGTCTTCGGGATATTGCATTAATTTACAACTGTACATGTATTGATTATCAGGATGAAGCATCGTTTTCCCGATTAAAATTATGTTATCTATCGGTAACGATTACAAAAAAAACTCTCGAATATTTATATTAAAACATTAAATTTCTGTAATATTTAAATAAATTTTAAAAGATTGAGGAAAGTTCTTCAGTTGTTTGGATCATCACGTGTAAGTTTTATTTTAGATACAGTAAGTTTGGAAAGAATCTTTTTGATATTTGAGAAGAGAGAGAATGATGAATCATTGATTTATGAGGGGACAAAAAGGAAGAAAATAAGATGGAAGTATTGCCGTCTGCGCTCTAGTCATACAAGAGTATATAAATGATTGAGGAGAATCGTCATTATCCGTTACAACACATCTACACTGAGAAATATTTCAACAAAAAATTAATCATAATCTATCCCTTTTCTTTCAATTATTATACACATTATAATTATTTATAACTAAAAATAATGATTATTAAATTAATATATTTATTTCCCAATAACTATTATAATTTATTTTTTCTTTAAAAAAATATACAAAAAGAAACAGCTGACATATTTACTTAACAGTTTTATTTTATATTTAATAATTTTATTTATTTTCTTCCTCTTTTCTGAGAAAATATAATGAAGAAGAAATTTTGTATTGTAATTTTTAAATATATTTTTTCTTATTTTCACGAGAAGTATACAATATATAAGTGACATTATTGTATATTTGAATAATAAATAAACACATACAATTTCTAAAGAAGTGTTTATAAATTTTAGAAATTCTTCTGAAGAATTCTCTTTGTTAAAACTTCCTGATGTTTGAATGTATATATTATTGATTTCTTAAACGAGTAAATATAATACTTCTGACTTCATAAAAGTATAAAAAAATAAAAAATAAAATAAATAATTTCAAATGCACTTCCTCACTTCTTGGCCAAATGATTTTCCATCCCCTTCCTGTATGAATGATGCTACACTGCAACAATTTACAATCTGATGTAAGGATAAGAATCCATAATTTTGTTTATAATTCACGCTTCACACTTATTTTTTTCACTTATTTTTCTGACGAAAACACTCCAAAAACTTCCTTCCAAACGTGTTTCTAAGAATGATTAAATTATATTAAAGTTAATCTACAATAGATTAAACTAGACGAGATACAAATATATTAAACTATGCTTTTAAGTTATAGAGTTTATACATTGTAAAGTGTTATATTATAATAGGCATGTAAATATAATATGGAAATTTATTAAAGTAAATTGCTTTATAAGTAAACTTAATTAATTAACTATTATCAGATGGCGTGTTGTTGGAGTATTATTATTATTAATTTAGTCAAAAGATACCGAAAATATATTCTCTGATACGTCTGTATGTCTATACTTTTAGATAATGTATAAATCTCTATAGCACGAGATTCTCTTCACCCGTACAAAGGTCAAGAACTAAATTTGACTTCCGATCACGAACTAATAACACCGTAATGCTCATAAATTACTGTCTATAATGATTTATGTAATCGCTTAGCTCATCACGAATTTAAAATTCCTAATTTATATATAAACGACAATTCTTACTACATGTAAAATATGTAAATAAATGATAAAATCCTATTTCAAATATAACTTCTAATTGAAAGTTTAAATTCTATATTTGAATCGAATTGTTCCCTAGAGTAAATATATCAAATTATTAATTATAAGAAGCCACAAATTCCAAAATTTCGAACCACAATGAATTTAATGATGGAGGTAATCACATTACAAAACTAATTGCATCATTTATCCTTAGGCATCCATTTTATTGATTTTGATTTATTGTAAGTTAGAAAGGATGCTCTTATTCTCTAAAGGAATTTACGATAAGTATTATTTTATTAATTATTATTTCCATAAATATTTTACCAGACGAAGGAATAAATCTGTGAATTTTCTGAAGCAAAAAAAGACTATAAAATGGGAAATTTTTAATGGAAATAAATGAAAATTTTATTAATAAATTAATAAATAATTTTAAAAAATTTGCATATTTATTACTTATAGTTGATTTAATTTATTCTTTGACGGTAATTAATTTTCTTGGTTCTTACTCCTCGATTGTAATTTTAGCAGCTGACTCGATGGTATTTATTCCTTAAATTTTCTCGATAAATTAATTAGGATAATAATAATTAAAAAAATTTTTTTATAAAAATATTATTTAGAAATTGTTAAAAATTTTAAATTAATTTTTATATGAAAGTTACTTAATATATAACAGAATGATTATTGATTACTTTGAAGTTTGTTAAAGAAATTGTATTTGAGTAAGTGGGTCGATTGTAAGTGCCTTGTTATACCCCAACTCATTGAATTATTCATTATTAAATGGATAACAATCTTAACTTCAATAATTAACTTTAAAAGATTTGTTTCGTTTTTTGAGATATTTAATTTTTAAAAAGTTAAAAAGATTCCTTTCTTTTATTTTTAAAAAATTATAAGTCTTTTGTCACCATTATTACTTATATTTATCAATAGTTAACTTGATTTATTCTATAATAGTAATTAGTAATTTGCTCGATTATAATCATTCCTTGATGGTACAGTCAAATTACTTGATTACTCGATTGTAATCATACCCGTAGTTTTACTTGACTAATCGTTTCTTGATAATAATTAATTCACTTGTGCCCATTCTTTTAGTAATTGAGAATTTACTCGATCGTGCCCTCTCCTTTAAGTAATTGAGAGTTTACTCGAATTCACTTATTCTTTAATAGCAATTTTGATTGTATTTATTCTTTGTTGCTAATTAATACTTTGCATAATTACTCTTATTCCACCAAGTAAATCGGTAATTTTTTACCAGTAATTTATTAATGAATATACGTAATAATTCAAAATCAAACATACAAGCTACAGTAATATATCCACTTGAAAAAAATACCTTTTCAAAATAAAAAATGGAAACTTAATATTTAAAAATATATTGTAACGTCGTATCCTGATTTATTTAGAATTAGAAATAAAAAAAAAAAATACTTTTTAAAAGAGTAATGCGAATATTCCGTATACTTTAAATAAGGAATGAAGTTAGAAAGATTTACTATAATTTTTTTTTTCTAATATTATTTTCTCCCAATGCGCTCATTTTACCAAAGAATTATATCAATAAATTATTTAAAAATTTATTTTAAAACATAAAAAAAAAATTATTAAAATTTATAAGCATCCGACTCTTAAAACATATTCTCGAGAGCCACATATTTTGTTTCCATTCGATTATTATTGCCTTCGAGTGAAAAGAATACAGAAGTTCTTATTTGAATATTTGTTTTCTACGTATAATTTGTTTTAAATATATTTTTTTTCTTTATAAAATTTTAAATTCAACATTTTAAATAAATTATTTTAAAGTTTTAAAGTGTACAAATGCGTGGTGATTATTTTGTAAAAAATGTTTTTTACACGCGCAAATTTAAGTTTATTTTCTTTTAAAAAAATGTTTTACTGGCAAAAACTCCAGATTATTTTCTAAAAAAACTTTGTCATTTGCACAAATTTACTTTCTTTAAAAAAATATTTCATTAATTGCATCGATTTAAAGTTTATTTTATTTTTAAAAAAAATTCGTTTTATGTTTAAAGATTCGTGATTTTTTTCCATTTTTTTTAAATATTTTCTTGAAAATTTTCCTCACTCGCACGGAATTTTGATTATTTTCTAAAAAAAATCCATCTGTAAAAATAAAAATTAATACGTTAAATTCCATTTTTAGAATTCGTAATCCGTAAAATTTCTCAACTTCAAGAATAATTTTTATATATATATATATATTTTTAAACTGATACAATTCATTTTTTTAAAGAAAGAAGTTCATATTTTTGGATTTGTAAAAGAATTAATGGAAAATCGTAACAGATAAAAAGAAAAGGAGCAAGAAGAGAGGAAAAAAAATAGATTGAAGTGATGGTTAAAAAGTAAAAGTAAAATAAAACAAGCAATACTTTTCCCATAGGAATTCCAAAAAAAAAGAACGAATAAAAAAAAAGTCAAGTGGAATTGGCGGAAAGTGTTTTGAAAGATAGTAGTACACTTGGAAAAATTTCCGGATAACCTTATCTACGAAATAAGGTGGAAACATCAACCAGATTTCGAACATCCCTTCGAGATGTTTCCAATGAAATGATGCGGAAGAGCAAAAAAAAGAAATTCTATAAATTTGTAAGAATTTAGATAAGGATCTTCTCTACGCTATCTACTACACTATAACCTATATTGTGACGTTACTACATAAAACATAAAAATCTATTACGTGAGTAATAAATAACCTGAAAGTAAACACGTCATCCAGCGTGTCTTTAGCAAATATTATTGCTTAATGGCTTCGGATATTTACATCTGTAGCTCGTTAAGAGCTAAAGAGAAAATAACATGAACATCAAAAACTTATATCTGCACTTTATTTTATTTATTAATTCAGATTGCAAATTACATTACTTGTATTTCATTAAGGATGAAATGAGAATCTTTCGAATAAATAAATATTTTCTAGGAAATGTTATTTTATTTTTTTTTACTTTATATTAATTATGATTATTTTCTAGAAAAAAATTACTCGATTTTTTTGCACATTTATTTTATTGTATTCGTTAATTTATTAATTTAATAATTCGCTAAAATTTATTTAGTTTTTTAAAGTAAATTTTATTATAAAATTCTGGAAAATTTAAATGATTTTTTAAAAATAAATTTGTTAAATTTTATACGTAAGTGCAGGAAGTACGAACTTTACAAAAAGGCAACGTTCTTCCTAATAAATATGGTTAGAGTTACAATCTCAGTTTTTGGCGTGAAGTTCCCTAAAGGCCCTTAAACCCATAATAAATTAAAAAATATACATCGTAATCTTCGAAACTAAGGGATAAATTCGTTACCAGAATCTTTTTAAAATTATTATTATTTTTAAAAATTCCCTACAGTAAAATGATTCAAATGTGTTCTGTATGAATTACTCACAATACGTTCAAAACCCCCGTTACCACTATGGGTTTTCTAGATCTTTTCGGTGGAAATGAAGGAAAAAATTGTGCCAACTTACCTTTGTTTATCGGAATTTCTTGTACAGATTATTATGAAAGTGGATAACGTCATCATCTGATAACATACAAGTATACATTTCACAGAAAACTAGAAGACCTACCAGTTGATTTTTACTTTTCCGGCTTTGTTATATATGAGCTTAACAGAGAGAAAGAGTGGCCATCGGTCAAATAATGACCCCCTCCAAGATTTTTACATTTTTGGTCTCAGGTGACTTTTAAACGTCGAAAAATGCAAAAAAAAAATTTGGGTTTTTTTCTGTATGTATGAATAATAGTGTGTGGGGTGGGGGCACGATTTTGTTTCTCTCTTTGAAGCTTAATAATTCCGATGCTTTTTGTCGAAAATTTCTGAAATTTTGCAGGGAGGTTTTTGTATTAGGGGATTGATGCTATTAAATTTTGGTGGATAAAGGTCGACGGGTGAGAAGATAAAGAGGATCGCTGTGTAATCGTGCAGCCGTTATTTTGAAAGCAGCCATTTGCGATCATGTGACATAATCACACAATTCTATTGGTCATATATACGTACTGTACAGTACGTTTACTTGAAACTACAATAGAAAGGATATGTCTGTTTGTAAACAAAACGTCGCTCTTTCCTATTATATATGGCTGTCTGACACAAAGTTATAACATAAACAGTAGAGTTTTCAATTAGTAATGTTACGCCATTAGTTCAAATATCACGAATTTGTGACTTACGTCTTCAATAATATAGGAACTTAAAAAAATAAAATCTACTAACAGATGGCGCCACATACAATTTTAACCCTTTTTTGGCCGGGAAAGTTACCCAACTCGTTTCTGGATTTTCTTTTTACGTTTTTAAATAAACTGATTTAAATTTTATATTTGTTTTAAATATGTTTTCAAAATTAANTAAACTTTTCTCATTTAGAAAATTTTATTTTAAAAAATTTCCTTGTTTAATTCTTTAATAAATAAATATTATTTTATAAGTTAAATACTAATAAATCATTTAATGATAATTAAACAGAATTTAAAATATTATTTAATTATTATTTTTCAGATTTATTCGGTTATAAAATAAAATTAAAAAAACATCAGAAAATTAGAAAAATTCGTTGGAAGAAAAGCATTTTTTTCCGAATAAATTAAAGAAAATTAAAAAAAAATTCTTTTCTTTTCTTTAATTCATCTAAATTTTTTCCTCGTTAATAATACAGAAATTACTTTTTATAATTTACAATTTTATAATAATCAATATTTTCTCATTGAAAACAGTTTTGAATTAAATCTAAAAGAAAAAATAAAAATAAATAAATTTTTCATACATTTTATTTTTTTAATAAATAAAATAAATATTAATAAATTACCTAACGATATTTATTCACGTTATAGAAAATTTATTTTACTTATTATTTATTTATTTTCCTTTAGAAAAAAAAATAATAGTAAAAATGAAACAAAATTAATTTAAAACTAAATTTGTTTTTTTCTGTTTCAGATTGTATTTTCTTCTTTTCCTTTTTTTTCACTTAAATTTCTTTATAATTTTCTAAAAACTGCAACGTAAACAAACAAACGAGTTTTCTCATTTACTACTTTTAATTTGAAATTTTTTAGATGAAACAATTATTTATTTAATAGAGTATTCTTTAATATATTTTAACACAATTTTCCGGTAATAAATATTTAAAATGAGGCATAATGTCATTCGAAACTCACTCAGGACCATCTTTTATATGATATAATTGAGTGAGTATTATAAAATTTTAATACTTCCTCAACGTAACACGAAACTTCACCTAACAATTTCCGGTCATGAAACAAATTATTGTAAACATTATTAAAGAATATAGATAAAAAAAAAATATTTAAAAATTAATCAATTAATATTTTTTTTTCTCGAGTGTATCAGTGAAATTATTATTGTTTTTTAGAATATTCTATTTTTGGAATTGATTTTCTTTCAGAAAAAACTTGTTTCCCTATAGAAAAATATAGAGGAAAATAAGAGAAACCTTAGAAACGAGTCTAGAAATTGAAAACAATTTCTTTATTACTTTTTTCTTCATTGCTTTTGTCAATAAATTTCTTAGGGTATTCTTTATTCTACCAATTTGTCACAGTATAGCTACAAATATGTCAAGAAATCGAGTGTTTGATGGTACTTATTATTTAACTTATAACTTATCGTTTTTATAAACCTTCCGATTACTTGTTATAAATGAAAAAAATAAATAATATAAGAGGAGAGCAGCATAAAAACATTTTTATCACATCCTTATCAGATAAAAATATGATCAATTTGGGATGTTGATTTTCTATCCTATACATTTCTTATGATCAAACTTCTCTAGCGGTAGTTCGCGAACTATCACGATGGACTTTTCACGACTTGCTAAGTAAAAAAGTAATAATAATAAATATAAGACAATAAACAAGTCAAAAAAGAAGCGATTGAAAATTTAATTTAGTCTTGTAAATGAAATGGAGAAAGTCAAGGAATTTCATAACATCAAATAAAAAATGTTTTTTGTGATTTAATTTATAACAAATTTATTAAAAATTCAATTGACTTTTATTGAATTCGATTGTATCGAATTTGTTACTAAGAGATATTTTATTAATGTTGTAGATAGATAGATTAATAATAATAATAATAAGTCATTTTGTTTACTACGTAAGAAGTAAGGCGTTTGTGACAGAAACAAAAAAAAAAAAAAAACAATTGAAATATAACGAGCAATTATTTTACTGTGACATCGTCACAATGTCGGGCTGCAATTTTTTTAATCATATTTTTAATTTAATTCCAAATACAGTATATGCTCTCCACCTCAAATTAGTGTCTTGCCCCTGTAAATCATACTTTTCCTGTTAGCAATGGAGTTGTGCCGGTCATGTATCTAATTCCTTTCGGGAATAAATTTCTGAATTGAAATATCGTGACTTCCGGAAGTTCGTATATAATTAATTGGGGCATCCTGCTATATCTGGTCTACACTTTTATCTATCTAACATCGTTTTCTAGATTAAAAAAGGAATTTATAAGTCTACAATTTCTTCAAATTGCAGCCAAACAAGAGGATGGGGAGGAAGTGAAGATTTACTGTTTCAAAAATTAATCAACTCAAAATTTTATCGATTTTCTAGATAAATACGACAATAAATTTTTTCAAAAAAAATCTTAAATTGTCCGTTAAACAATGATACTATATTTAGAAGCACAATTAAGTGAAGTTTCGTCTTTCAGATTTTTAGAGATTAAAAATAATCACTCAAAAAGTAAACAAGATAAACTAATGTATAAAATATAAAAAAACGTATCGTATTTGAGTTTCAAAAATTAAAAATAAAATTTAATTAGTATCATAACAAATTTCTTTTTTTAAAGACTTTTTTTCCTACAAAAATAATTTCTAAAAATTTATACGCACTAATTAAATTATTGTTATTTTTTAATTAAAAAATAATCAAAGTATAAATTTAAAAAGCTGTATGCAATCAAACCTCCGAACATAAAAAATGGCCGTTGTTTGCAAGTTATTTTGTATACATTTCTTGTAGTACAGAAAATTACTTGGAATATAAAATAGCCGTTGTTAAGAGGTTGCTTTTATCGAAGATTCAACTGTATGTACTGTATAGTACGCATGTCTATATATATATATATATATATATATATATATATATATANATGGAAACTTAATATTTAAAAATATATTGTAACGTCGTATCCTGATTTATTTAGAATTAGAAATAAAAAAAAAAAATACTTTTTAAAAGAGTAATGCGAATATTCCGTATACTTTAAATAAGGAATGAAGTTAGAAAGATTTACTATAATTTTTTTTTTCTAATATTATTTTCTCCCAATGCGCTCATTTTACCAAAGAATTATATCAATAAATTATTTAAAAATTTATTTTAAAACATAAAAAAAAAATTATTAAAATTTATAAGCATCCGACTCTTAAAACATATTCTCGAGAGCCACATATTTTGTTTCCATTCGATTATTATTGCCTTCGAGTGAAAAGAATACAGAAGTTCTTATTTGAATATTTGTTTTCTACGTATAATTTGTTTTAAATATATTTTTTTTCTTTATAAAATTTTAAATTCAACATTTTAAATAAATTATTTTAAAGTTTTAAAGTGTACAAATGCGTGGTGATTATTTTGTAAAAAATGTTTTTTACACGCGCAAATTTAAGTTTATTTTCTTTTAAAAAAATGTTTTACTGGCAAAAACTCCAGATTATTTTCTAAAAAAACTTTGTCATTTGCACAAATTTACTTTCTTTAAAAAAATATTTCATTAATTGCATCGATTTAAAGTTTATTTTATTTTTAAAAAAAATTCGTTTTATGTTTAAAGATTCGTGATTTTTTTCCATTTTTTTTAAATATTTTCTTGAAAATTTTCCTCACTCGCACGGAATTTTGATTATTTTCTAAAAAAAATCCATCTGTAAAAATAAAAATTAATACGTTAAATTCCATTTTTAGAATTCGTAATCCGTAAAATTTCTCAACTTCAAGAATAATTTTTATATATATATATATATTTTTAAACTGATACAATTCATTTTTTTAAAGAAAGAAGTTCATATTTTTGGATTTGTAAAAGAATTAATGGAAAATCGTAACAGATAAAAAGAAAAGGAGCAAGAAGAGAGGAAAAAAAATAGATTGAAGTGATGGTTAAAAAGTAAAAGTAAAATAAAACAAGCAATACTTTTCCCATAGGAATTCCAAAAAAAAGAACGAATAAAAAAAAAGTCAAGTGGAATTGGCGGAAAGTGTTTTGAAAGATAGTAGTACACTTGGAAAAATTTCCGGATAACCTTATCTACGAAATAAGGTGGAAACATCAACCAGATTTCGAACATCCCTTCGAGATGTTTCCAATGAAATGATGCGGAAGAGCAAAAAAAAGAAATTCTATAAATTTGTAAGAATTTAGATAAGGATCTTCTCTACGCTATCTACTACACTATAACCTATATTGTGACGTTACTACATAAAACATAAAAATCTATTACGTGAGTAATAAATAACCTGAAAGTAAACACGTCATCCAGCGTGTCTTTAGCAAATATTATTGCTTAATGGCTTCGGATATTTACATCTGTAGCTCGTTAAGAGCTAAAGAGAAAATAACATGAACATCAAAAACTTATATCTGCACTTTATTTTATTTATTAATTCAGATTGCAAATTACATTACTTGTATTTCATTAAGGATGAAATGAGAATCTTTCGAATAAATAAATATTTTCTAGGAAATGTTATTTTATTTTTTTTTACTTTATATTAATTATGATTATTTTCTAGAAAAAAATTACTCGATTTTTTTGCACATTTATTTTATTGTATTCGTTAATTTATTAATTTAATAATTCGCTAAAATTTATTTAGTTTTTTAAAGTAAATTTTATTATAAAATTCTGGAAAATTTAAATGATTTTTTAAAAATAAATTTGTTAAATTTTATACGTAAGTGCAGGAAGTACGAACTTTACAAAAAGGCAACGTTCTTCCTAATAAATATGGTTAGAGTTACAATCTCAGTTTTTGGCGTGAAGTTCCCTAAAGGCCCTTAAACCCATAATAAATTAAAAAATATACATCGTAATCTTCGAAACTAAGGGATAAATTCGTTACCAGAATCTTTTTAAAATTATTATTATTTTTAAAAATTCCCTACAGTAAAATGATTCAAATGTGTTCTGTATGAATTACTCACAATACGTTCAAAACCCCCGTTACCACTATGGGTTTTCTAGATCTTTTCGGTGGAAATGAAGGAAAAAATTGTGCCAACTTACCTTTGTTTATCGGAATTTCTTGTACAGATTATTATGAAAGTGGATAACGTCATCATCTGATAACATACAAGTATACATTTCACAGAAAACTAGAAGACCTACCAGTTGATTTTTACTTTTCCGGCTTTGTTATATATGAGCTTAACAGAGAGAAAGAGTGGCCATCGGTCAAATAATGACCCCCTCCAAGATTTTTACATTTTTGGTCTCAGGTGACTTTTAAACGTCGAAAAATGCAAAAAAAAAATTTGGGTTTTTTTCTGTATGTATGAATAATAGTGTGTGGGGTGGGGGCACGATTTTGTTTCTCTCTTTGAAGCTTAATAATTCCGATGCTTTTTGTCGAAAATTTCTGAAATTTTGCAGGGAGGTTTTTGTATTAGGGGATTGATGCTATTAAATTTTGGTGGATAAAGGTCGACGGGTGAGAAGATAAAGAGGATCGCTGTGTAATCGTGCAGCCGTTATTTTGAAAGCAGCCATTTGCGATCATGTGACATAATCACACAATTCTATTGGTCATATATACGTACTGTACAGTACGTTTACTTGAAACTACAATAGAAAGGATATGTCTGTTTGTAAACAAAACGTCGCTCTTTCCTATTATATATGGCTGTCTGACACAAAGTTATAACATAAACAGTAGAGTTTTCAATTAGTAATGTTACGCCATTAGTTCAAATATCACGAATTTGTGACTTACGTCTTCAATAATATAGGAACTTAAAAAAATAAAATCTACTAACAGATGGCGCCACATACAATTTTAACCCTTTTTTGGCCGGGAAAGTTACCCAACTCGTTTCTGGATTTTCTTTTTACGTTTTTAAATAAACTGATTTAAATTTTATATTTGTTTTAAATAAAATTTTTTATTATTAAAACCTAATTACATATAGAATGGTATTCAACTCACATTAATAATACATGAACGGATGATTTACGTATTAATGAATAAATGAAAAATCGAGACTTTTCTTTAAACAAAAATTCATT